>NW_023396770.1:3574473-3766973 GCF_011125445.2 Fundulus heteroclitus
GCCTTGCCAAAAAACCGACATTCAATACTGATTTAGCCTTATACACATTAGCTCTTTCAAGAATGGGAAGGTTTTAGCATAAATCCTATCTCCAAGTTGTCAGGATTTACAAATATCGGAATTGCACTACCTAGGCTGTACGCCAGGTGTATTTGTGGTGGTTGAGTGTTTCACTAGAGGCAGATTTGAGAACCTTTTCAACCAAATCTACTGGTACCAGGTACGGAGGAATCCGTCCTTCAGCAAGGCTATTTATGATGAGCTAACCTATCGAGTGAGGTCCCTGGCATTAAATCTCTAACAACCTGAGTATACATCATGTCATTTCTTTACCACTTCTGTGAGCGTTTCCAAAGCAATGCATGGTTGTTATGGCTGAGTGTGAAATATGGACGTGAAGTTATGTATGGACCTTGCTTTATTAGTGCATGTTTAAAGTGTTCCTGATTGAACTTTGCACTTGTCCTATTTAATGCTATGCATTGTTCTCTTCGGCGGGGGCGGAGTTAGGCTCCGTTCCCTGTGAGGGAGTTTGGTGGACGGTTTAATTTGGTTCGCATGAACCCATGTGTACTCTGGACTTTGCACGCTGGCTTCTAGGTTCTTTCGAGGCCACGCGAAAGTCGTTCGGAGACGGTCTTTTAAGTCAGTGACGCACTGGTGTGCAGTGTAGAGGTTGTCACACTGACGTCTTCGGGCTGGTAGATGAGATTCAGGGGAAGGGTCCTTTGTCTCTGTCATCATCTGGAAAAAAGTGTCACCCCTGTGGAGGATGGTGAGGTAGAGCGGACTAGCATTAGGACAGGGGAAGAGCTTTGTATCCCGGGGTCCCTGTCATGGGTGCTGGCATGTTCCTTTGACATGCTGACCACGGTGCAGTTCATTCGCTCCACCTGTCCGGATGACTGTGGGCGGTAGGTGATGTGGAATTTAACTTCCCCGCCCCAACATGTTGAAAAGCACGGTCATAATGTTTGACGTTCCTCTGTCCGAGTCGATGGACAGGGGAAGGCCCCACAGCTTGAAAACGTTGATTTAGCAGCAGGGCTGCTGTGGTGACAGCGGTGTCATTCGGTGCCGGCAAACATTCGAACCATTCTGTGAAACTGCCTGTTATTGTCAAAAGATATTTGTTATCTCTTAACGATTCGGGGACTGGACCGATCCAGTCAGTCTGCAAATGTGACCACGGAAATATAACCCCCCTTTGCTGAAGCAGGGCTCGGTCTAGTGGCCGTGTGGGTTGTAACTGGCTGCAGGTTAAGCAGCCTTGTACATACTCCTGGGTGTCCTGGGCCGTTGAAGGCCAGGACGTCACCTGTGGGAGAGTTGCCAGATTAGCTTTGCAGCTTCTGTGTTCTCCTACTGGTGAGTCATGGACGTGTGTCAGTGTGATCCCAAGTTCGTTTGAATCTTTGGGCTGAATGGGCTGAAACTCATATAAAACAGCTCCTTAAGTGCCGTTTCCTCTGTTTCAGTGGTCAGTGCATCAGCTTTTCCCAGCTGTTGCATAATTTCTGTTTCGAAACAGGGCAGGCCCTCAGTGGTTGAGTCCCGGTCCCCTGGTTGATTTGGTGCTGGTTCTGTTGGGTCGGTTGCTGTCGCATACACCAACAGATTTCCTTCAGCTTCAAGCGTTGCACCACAAATAGATCCAGCAGGCCGAGCTTCATGTCGCCTGATTTGGATCATGTTGGAAGGAAAAGTAAACACGGTGTCTGGAGAGTCCTGTCTGCCGGTCAAGGATAAGGGCAGGTCTCCGATGACGGGAATGCTCAGCTCAAAGTCGTGGAAAGAGCTTTGATGAGCACCCCAAGAGGTTTCTTCGCCACCACTTGGATCGGCATGTGGGTTGGATTCTCCACTAACAGGTAAGCTGAGCGGTTTGTTCAGCTCAAGCAGGGGTTGTGTCAGAGGATTTGGAAATCGGCTCTGTGGAAGGCAGAAATGGTGCTAAAAGTTCTTTGGGCTCCTCGGAGCATGTCACCTGGTTGATAGGGACGGACAGTCCACTTCCAGAAGTGAGGGGCTTGGGAGTCCCCACTTGGGCCCAAAGATGACCATGATAGCAGTCAATGAGTGGGGCTAACCTGTTCAACAGGTCCTGACCCACAAGAAAAGGTTCTGTGTCCAAAGTACATATGTAGATGGGGTGCACCAGGGTCATGTCACGGAAAGTGATGTCTAACCACGCCCGTTGGTGATGCATGACTGATCCTGAGTGTAGCTAGTGATGCCCACGTTACAGGTCTCCACCTGGAACGGTTTCCCAAGAGACACCATAGCTCTGGTCACCTCAAACAAATCTGAGCACATTAGACTGATCTCGGAACCCGTGTCTAAAAGAGCATTTGCAGTTACACATCCTCCGATAACTGTCGAGCAGTATAAGCGGTGTGCATTTTCATGATGGTTTAGCTCACCTAGAAACCTTAGAAAAGGGGCTTTCTGATCACTTGCTGATGGGATCTTAGAAGGTTGTCGGTGAATTTTCGGTTGGTCCCCCCCCTTAATCAGATAAACTCTGTTAGAAGGGGAAGCCTGTTCCACGCCTAGTCATGCTGGCTGGGGTTTTGGGCCTGGCTTACCTGGAGGGTCGACAGGATTGGATGATGGCTGGGACGGCTGCGGCGCGATCTGATGCACTGTTTCGGCTAGCAACCTGCGAAAAGTCTCCTCTATCTCCTTTCTCATTGACTCCTCCATGCGCAGGTTCCAGCCTTTGTTGTCATGTGTGCTTTTCGACCTTTCTGGCCTGTCAGTTTGCTTACCGTATCGAGCTGGATCCGGCCTGTGCCATTTTTGAAACCTCTCACCTTCCATGCTGCCATGCTGACCTCTCCTATCCTGGGAAGCTTTCTTCTGCTGCGGCCCAAAACCGTGTTGCTTCTTAGGACCAAATCTAGTTTTAGGTTTGAAGGGAGGCATCTCATGTCCCTCCAGACCTAAACTCTTTTCTGGTTCGGCTTGAATCTGCAGAACCTTTTTATCACTATCGGCTCCTTTGTTGGGCCGGACACGTGTTTCCCATGCCACCTGCGCATATTTCCTGATTTCCTGCATGGTAAGTTTCTTGGTTCTACAATGCATGGTAACCTCATAACGCACGCTTTCATGAAGATTATGGAGGAACAAAGATTTGAAAGTGTGGTCTTCCTCCAAGCCGGGAGCATTTCGTCCCTGAAAGTAAGCAGCCCGCAAGCGACGGTAGTACGCTTTTGGTGCTTCAGTTCTCTTTTGCTGAATTGCAAAAGCTCCAAGAGTGGCCGAAGCTGGGTCTGTAAACGCCGAATATTCTTCTCTTAAAGCCTGACAAAGAGCTGAATAACGGTCACGTGTAGCTGGAGGGAGGCTTTCTATGAAAACATGGACACTTCTGGACGTGGTTTTCCAGATAAGCTTCAACTTTTCTCGAGCTGAGGGGCTATATAAGTCTAGCAGACAGCGCTCTACCTCTCTGAGATAGTCATCAATGGTGGATTCTGTATTGCTAGGATCAAAACGCTCTATGTCTCGGGCCAGGGACTCAAGTTGACGCATCCGCAGTCCCTGTTCAGGGATCGGAGCTGGTCCATCTGAGTCCTCTCCTGACGACTCTTGCCTGCGGTAACCACGATAGGAGGGAGGCTCCAGTTCTGACCACCTACCTGGCATCGGCGGCCGTTCGTGGGACGCAGGGGGACCCCCCCTGTCATGAACTCTTGTCTGTGGACGCAGTTCAGAGGAGTGGGGTTCACCTGTGTCCCAGGAACGGTGCTCCCGTCGCCCTGGTGGGGGGAAAAGATCACAGCGGACCGTGTCAGGGGTCAGGTGGGAAGCAGGTGTTTTCCCATGATTTACATCACGTGGATCAGTCCTGATTGCCACCCTAAGTTGTTTAGGCATTTCTTTCCGTATCACACTGCTATATCTGTCCTGACCTTCGCTTACCCTTCGCTCAGAAGGTGTCTGAGGGCCCAGTTCATCCAATGTCCTCCAGGTGTGATCTCCATGTTTTCCTTTGGAGTCCTCACACTCAGATCCTTCTGTCTGCAAGCTAATGCGATCCTCCTCTCGCTCCTCTGTGAGATGACAGCTGCCCTGAACACTTCTCTGTTCTAGCTCCCTAACTCTTTCCTCAGCTGCGATCCGCATCTCAACCTCTCTGTTACGCAGATCGGTCTCTAGCGTTAACCTTCGGTGGTATAACGCAGTTAATTCACCCAAAACATCTGCTACCAATCTATGTTTAGGTTTGCTCTGGACCTCCTCCACCAATTCCTGAATTCTCCTCTCACAGTCCTTTATGTTAAACTGATTCAGACGGGTTTGTTCGTCCGGTGTCATTTTAAGCAGTGAGCTAATGACATCCTGGGCCTCCATTCCAATGGAATGGTTTGGACCTTCAGCTCCTTTGACTGAAGAACCGCTACTATCCATTCTTTGTCAGCTATGGATAACAACACAACAGGTAACAACCTGTAGTTTAGCTCAGCGCTAAACAACAGACAACAAATAACAACGCTGTATTCTAGCTTAGCACTAGGTAACAACGCATACACTTTAATTTAGCTCAGCGCTAAACAACAACTGCTAACAACAACTGTTAAGTGGCTTCACTTTAACTGTTAACAGCAAACACGCACTATGACTGGCACTTTAACTGCAGTAAGTGGGTTCAAATACGTGCGTTTAATTAGGCTGCGCAGGGGAGAATCAACCCTGCGACTTACAACTCCTTAGTTTTAGGAACGGTTAATATGCTTGTTTAACTTTGAGAATATTAACTTTGAGTGACATGGACCACTAACCTTTCGGCCAGTAATTAAATGATAAAGCTGTGGCTTTGTTTGTGATGTAAGTTATTTCAGAACAGGTGCTCTACACATGTGTGGAAAATAGCAGTGTCTTGGAGCTTCAGAGGTGGCAAAGAATGACAGTTAAAAACCGCTAAATTGCAACCTTAGTTTCAAAATCACAGCTCAATTTTGACCACTTATGATGAGCAGAAGGGGATAAGGGAGGAAAGAGAGAAAAAAAAAAATGAATAAAATAAAATTAAAAAGACAAAAGGGGCGTAACCGTAAGGTAAGTTTAAAGAAACTGACTTTCAAAACTGTCCCTCCGGGACACTGAGCGATCTAAGCTGTCTTTAAAACCGTGACTGCAACTACCTATCCTGGCCACCAGATGGAGGCAAGGTCTCTCTTTTCAAAGCAGAACACGACACAGACTCTGATTGACAAGTAGCAGACGCTGGCTGCTGTGTATTTCAATCTAGCTGACTTCCAGTCCAGAAATCAATATTCAAACCCCAGGTTAACAACCTCAAACCACCACAAACACGTATATATTTAGTAATGATACCTCCTTAATCAATTATGACTGAATAGCCCTTTTGGCAAGGCGAGCAGTCAAAATGCTGGAATATGGATTGTGTTCATTCAATTCATAAGTTGCTGGTTATTCGATTTAGTCTAAAGGAACGCCAATAAGTAGACTCCAGCCCACACCGGGAAAAGCCAATTTATGCTATGCCATATACTGGTTGAATATGCTTATTATTATTATTAATTATAATTTGGTATTATAATTTAAATAATAAATCATTCAACTCAAAATTTCGCTATAACAAATATAGTTCAAATGGTGGTGATGTTAGCTATAAGCTTATAAGTATTTATACCACTAATGCATTAGTTAACTTTCTGTTATGAACTCATTTATGCTGGAATAAATGATCAGGTCGGACTGTTAACCGACCAGGTTTATCCAGCAGGCTGTGAGAACCCCAATGTAACTGCAATTAGAGTTTAAATCCTTATTCCTTATCACCATCCAATGATATTGTCTCTGTATTAATATCAGATGTTAACTCCAAAGGAGGTTAGCTCTGATTTCTGAATACCCAGGCAACTGTGAATTGGACTGAACACAAAACAATGTCTATTCCGCAGTGGTTGGTTTTATTGAACCAAAAGCAATTCCCTGTTACAGTAATTCTCTGATTCAAACAACTTTGGAATTCTTACTCATTACTAAACTAACATGCAAAATATACATGTGGAAATAAAGAACAAAAACAAAAATAAACAATGGATTAAAATGAGCGGTTAGCAGATCTTAACTTAACTCAAAGTTGTTTAACACCGCCCTCGAAACACCGGCATTTCACGTATCAGCATTGATAGACAGAACAGCTTCGGGAATCTCACTGGACGCTTTGATGTCTTACACAAAGCTAGTTCAGCTAAGCTACCTACAGTCCAGATACCGTGACCCTCCCAAGATGGCTGCTACGATGACGTATGAGGGGATGTCCTAATGACGTAACCACGCTTACGCTGATAGGATAATGCCTCGCTTCGAGGGGCGCAGCTAACTGGGAGTTTAAAGCAAAGCCCGCGACTTGCTCGGACAAAAGATTAAATCGATAAGAAGAGCGAAAAGAGAGAGGGGGGGAAGCAGGGAAAAAGATTAAAAGAAATAAGGCGGTAACCCACGGCGGGGTTATTGATGGATCACAAATCAACACAGCAAATCAATTGTACAATGCATGCACATACAAAGAAAATGTTCAGCAAAGTAATTCCAACTTCGTCGTGGAATAAAAGCATTAACCAACACCTACAAAGTTCTACCGCCTGCCCAGGCACTTCTAAACACCCTGTTGGTGAGACAGAAATGAAAGGGGAAAAACCCCGTTACTTTGAGTTGCCTCGGAGCTGGTCCGGAACGCTCCGAGTGTGGCTTTCTGGACGCGCTTCGACGAGCGTAGTTGTCCACAGGCTGCAGCGGGACGGGGAAGAAGCTGCTTCGTTTCTTCCTCCGGGTTCGGTCGCTTTGTTGGCCAGACAAAGCGGGGTCCTCTTCGATCAGTGGGAGATGCGGCGTCTCTCAGTCTTTTGATCAGAGGGAATTTAAAAGTACTTATTTAAGTCGACCTCCTGTTATAAAGCAGGGAATAACCGTTGCGTCGAAAAATCTCGGTCCAGCGAGCAATCGAACACGTGGCGTGGGAATCAGCTGTGCGTGTCTTCTCGGGTTGGCTAAAAGCCAGGGAAGAAGGAAGCTCATCGTGTGTGATCGGCTTTTATAGCCATCATCATAGCAACCTTATCTTGATCGGCGGCCATTTTGCCGTGTTGCGTGATGGGAGTTGGTGGCCATTTTGACCACATTGCATCATGGGTAACGCAGTCCGTTACGTCCCGAATTGATGCTGTTTCCTTGATCGGCGGCCATTTTGCCGTGTTGCGTGATGGGAGTTGGTGGCCATTTTGACCACATGAGTTGGTGGCCATTTTGACCACATTGCATCGTGGGTAACGTAGTCCGTTACCGCTTTCTGTCACGTCTGAACTGGCACAACAACAGACAGATGGATGGATGAACAGATGGATGAACAGATGAACAGATGAATGAACATCTGTCTTCTAGCACCAACATGCTGCTTTTATTTTGCCTCCTGTGGGGAATCTCTGATGTTTTCTTGCATTGATCTGAAATAAAACTCTGACTGTGACACTAAAAAAACATAAATAATCAGCTTAAAACCAAAAGTTCTGGGACAAAAGACGGTTGGAGGAGGACAAAGGACAAAATGTTGACTCAGTTAGAGCAAAAAGGATTGATTCTGTGATTTATTCACAGATTAAAACATCTTAACATCTGTTTCTTTCCTAATAAGATTCAGATATATAAAATATTCCCTGTCACATGATGATCAGCTCAACTCTGTAGGTTTCCTTCAAACGAGGATTCTTTTAAATGAGTCGTATCTTAAAGCTCTGCTCCGTGTCTCAGACGGCAGAGAAACTAAATCTGACCAGTTCTTCTTTATTTAGAGCTTCTAAACTAACGGACCTAAAGGAGACCAGGCGCAGCTTGGCTCATCTGAATATGAAGGGAGAACTAAACGAGACCCGATGCTGGGCTGTTTCACATGTGCTCGTCACATGAAGACCTTTTATGAAGAAAGGCTCCCGAGAAACAGACCAGATTCAGAAAATAGAGTCAGTAAATGACTTAAATACACGGTTAAAGGCTGCATTTAAAGGAGCAACACCTGAATTCATTGGAAATGTTTTTTACACAACGTATCAAAAAACAAAACGTCCGGTCTGGAGGCAGAAAAACCCAGCATGCATCGATTGTTTTTGAATAAAGAAAGCATTCAGGGCATTTAAAACGTTGTGGAAAAATTTGAAAATCGGGAAGAAAAACGTTATTTAAAGGAATTTAAACGCAAGGAAATTATAAATTACCCTTTATAAGCGCTTTGCACTACGTTACAGGACAACCTCACTAGTTTCCTTCCGTTAAAAATGAATAATTAGTGATGTATTTAAAGTTATATTTTGAATGGGAGTCAACGGGACAACAGATACCGGAGCCACACATTTGTTTTAAAAGTTAAATAAAATAATCTTTAAAAATGAAAGTTTACCCCAAAATCCATAACCTGGTCCATTTCTTTATGCTAAGGCATGAAGCATGAAATCAGAAAATGCAGAAGCGTGTCAAACAAATCATTTATGATCAGTCTATCTGGGCATCAGTGGGAAAGATTTGACAACAGGTCAGATGATTCACACTTAAAAAAAAAAGCACATTTCTTTATGACGTTAAAAGCTATTTTTAGCCGAGCAGAGAATAACTTTCATCAACACAGGATCAACCGTATGAAGTCGGTTTATGAGGAGGGAAACGACGGTTGCACAATGTTCTCTGCAGCTGCAAAAGGGATCGCTGTTAATCTGAGAGTTGATTCTGCAGCTTTGAAATATCAACTTTTTTTTTTATCATAAGAGACTTTGCAGGCAGGAGCCTCTTGGTTCACCAGGAGGTCTGTGGTGGATCACTTTAGCTGCTTCACTTCTGTTTCTGGCTGTTTTTCCCTCTTTTATAACCTTTAAGCGAACTAAAAGTGATTCCCCGGGGGTTAGCAGTCTGAGGAACACCTAAACCAAGTCATAAAGCCTAGATTACACACCTTCTCCCATCAATCTCTGCATTTTATAACCCATCCGTCACTTAGAGAGGATTCATTTGAAACGAGAAAGCATTTAAAAGTGAGCCTGGATCCTTCTCTCACTGCAAAAATGGAACTAAAAGTAAGTAAAATATTCTAGAAATTAGTCTATTTTTCATTGATTTGAACAGGTAATTAAGACTTTTTGCCAATGGGATTAGTAGTTCTACCACTAAAATAAGATAATTAGATATTCTGCACTTGAAAAATGATGATGGAGATGAATTGTTCCTACTTTAAGGGCAAAAATCTCATTCCATTGGCTAATAATCTTATTTACCTGCTCAAATCAAGAAGAAATGCACTAATTTCAAGAAAATATTTCTTAATTTTGGTTCCCTTTTTGCAGTGCTGGGCATCAGACGTGTTTGTGCAGAAAATAGGCCGACCATTTAGCATAAACTCCTGACTGATAATTGTTTAGATGCATGTTTTCTTCTCTATCTGAGGAGAAAAAGCTCCCTGCGGTCCTCCATGTTGTTGTTATGCCACGGGTTCACACCGGGGCAGACAGGAACCTGCAGGTAGGAGCCCCGGCAGCCCGCAGGGTCAAATGCATTCCAGATTTTCCTGCGTGGAGACACGACCCCCACCTGCCATGCTCTGCATCACATTCCTCCCGCCCTATTGGGCCTTTTTAGGACAGACGGGGAAAGTTTTTCTGCTCAAACGTTGGAGGCGTTCAAAACGTCAACACGTCCAAATCGTTCGTGCACAGAACCAGACGAAGCAGGAAGTGGACCAGAGGGAAATAAAGCCTCCGTAAATGATCCTTTTGACTGAAAAACAAAACACACCCCAAAGTCTCTGAGCGACGGATGTAATTCCTCTCATCTGCTGAAGTCTGGTGCTGATCATGAAGGAAAGTCATTGCATGTTGCCACAGGATGAAAAACAAAAGGCATATTATTAGATAGCTTTCAGTCGAAGGAGACCAGTTTGTCTAGAGCAACCTTTACAGTCTAAAGAGCCATTTTGCCTTCAGTCCCCTTGAATTAAACTCATTCAGAGCCGCAAACGTTGCCTGGCCTTTTAAAAAAAGACAAGTTATAATTTATGATAAAGATCTACTGTAGGAAATACGTTGTCATCCTTAAAGAAACACCTTTTTATGTCTATTTTGAGGTTTAAAAAAAAAGAGGAGGGATGAGATGTTGATATTTGTGGATACTGATGTAAAAAAAAAATATATATATATATATTTCAAACATAATGAAAAAATATTGATTTAAAAATTAAATATTGCTGGCACTTTTAGCATCATTCTGTTGTGAAAATTAAAAGCAATTATTCCAAGCAAAAAAAAACAACTGCTAAACCCTGCATTTATTATCATTATTACATTTAAATACCATAATAAAAATATAATTTGTAGCCAAAAGTTATTAAGAGCCACTGTGGAAGGTCCACAGAGCCACAGGTAGCAGAGCCCTGGTCTGGAGCGTAAAAACATTTACATTTCCTTCTGCTGAGGGGTTGTTAAACATTAAATTCTCTTTGAAACCATTTGGGCTCAGCTGAAAAAGAAACAAGCCTGCCTCTGCAGAGGTGCATTAAAAACAGCTTTCCTTTGATCAAATGTTCCCTTTCTGGAACAAATCAGCAGAATTTTGCTTTTTGTCGCTGTTTCGCCTTCAAACATGAAAAAAAAAACAACACTTTTTTTTTCCAAAACGGCAACTTTCTTTACTCATCAGATTGCAATCCGCTGACAGACGTCGCCTCTCTCTCCACACCCGGACGTTCTGATCCGTTTTCTCACCTTTGGTCCGCTCCACCCGTCACATTACTCAGCCCCCATTATCCCGTCAAATTACCTCCTCCTCAGCAGCACCGCGGGTGTTAAAGCTCGGGGGACTCCAAGAGTAATTGTGCAAGAGAAAAAGTGCATTTCTTTCTTTCTTTCCCCTCGCTGACCCAACGGCAGAGAACCGTCACAAAGCTGGAGCTCTCAGCGAGCGGCTCCACCGGCGAGAAGCTGCATATTGAAGCAATTTGGTGTGTGTGCAGCGCGTCGTGTCAGCAGAGTTTGGCTCGCAGGCGGAACCTCACCCATCGTGGAGAACCCCTTCTCAGCGCCCAGAATGCCGAGGGGCGAAAAGCCGGAACGGGTCTTACCTTGAAACTGAAGGATGAGCATCAGGGTGTTGGCGAGGAGCCAGAAGTGGGTGAAGTCCATGTTGCTCCGTGGCCTCCAGGTGTGAAATCAGAGACGGACACACCTTTAGTCTCCAGGTTCTCTCAGCCTGATAAAGCTGCAGATCTTTAGCTGCTGCGGGTCTAGACGTTCGGGCTCGGTCCGTATGTCCAGACGGTGCTGCAGGAATCCCCCGGTGGTATCCGGAGGGGGTTCAGAGGCGTCTGCGCTCTCCAGATGCAGGGAGGATACTGTGCGGCGCGGCGGCAGGCGGAGAGGGTGAACCCTCGGAGAGGAAGAGGAGGAGGAGGAGGAGGAGGAGGAGGATGCAGAGGAGAAGCATGAATTAGAGCCTCCCCTGGTTGACCCGTGTCACACTTTCACTGCGGTCTGCGCTCCTCGGTCTTCTCTGGGTGTAGCCTGGAGACTGACGGCTCACACACGGCACCGCCATGTTTACCAAGAGGAAAGTCCATCCATTCCTAAACGTTTCAGATCGCCACACCAGTCTTTATGTCAGACGAAGAAAACGAGTAACTGCACCAGGTAGACTTCATTTATGAAGGGAAATAAAAAAAACTCCCCCAACCCATCGTTGTTCCTGTGCTTAACCACCAATATCTGACCCACAGAATCAGGAGATCCAGAGTTACAGATGTTTAAAAGCAACACATAACGTCCCGATCCAAAGAAATTCAATAACAGACATCTTTAAAGGGCCAGCAGTCAGAACCATTGTCCAATAAATGGAGGAAACATAGAAGAGCAGAGAAGCTTCGCCCCAAAATGACTCCAGGAACCAGAACATCTCAGACCCTGCAAGCCTCTCCGCCTCAGTCCTGGTCAAAGGTTAGGTTCAATAAGAAGAGTTAAAGGACCAGAACCGCTGCTGACCCAGAAGAACACAAAGCCCCCCCCAGTACCCTATGCCCCTCTGGAGGGTGGAAGCGCCCTTAAGGGTTAGCGTGCGCAGGTCACAAGTGTGTAAAAGTGGAGAACTGGGACGCTACGGGTTATGTCATCAACTGCGACCCGTCACTGTTACTGCTGTCTTTACCACTGAAAGTCATTAAAAGTGTAACAAGCGAATGCTTTGGGGGGAATAAAGAAACAGGAAATTAAATCTGAGAGGATTGGGGACAGCGGAGCGGTGTTACCACAAAAAAACATATATACCCTTAAATAACCAACGGAATATATATATCTATATATATATATATATATATATATATATATATCCATTTTCTAACCCGTTTAATCCCTCATGGGGTCACGGGGGTTGCTGGTGCCTATCTCCAACATTCACTGGGCGAGAGGCGGGGTACACCCTGGACAGGTCGCCAGTCTGCCACAGGGCAACACAGAGAGACAAACAACCATTAACACACACACTCACACCTAAGGACAATTTAGAGAAGCCAATTAATCTAACAGTCATGTTTTTGGACTGTGGGAGGAAGCCGGAGTACCCGGAGAGAACCCACGCATGTACAGGGAGAACATGCAAACTCCATGCAGAAAGGCCCAGGGTTGGATTTGAACCCAGAACCTTCTTGCTGCAAGGCAACAGTGCTACCCACTGCGCTATATATATATATATATATATATATATATATATATATATATGTATGTATTGTATGTGTGTGTGTGTATGTGTGTGTGTGTGTTGTGTTTTCTTCTTAAATTAATGATAGCACCTTTATGTGTCATTGTGTTGTGATGCAGAAAATAGAAAAGATTTAGTATTGTTTCGTAACTATTGTATTTTTTATAACGTACTTTTTTTGGCAACAGACACTTTCAGATAAACTCAGAAATGTTTTAGTAGCTGCTTTCAGACATTTTAAAGTGCAAATACGTCAACCTAATTAAAGTGGGCAGAATAAAACTAAACCGGCTTCTGCCATAGGGAACACTTTTTACGCTGTAAGGTGGTCAACAAGTCGTCCGATTAGATTTAGCTTTTTATCCGTACGTACCTGAGAATTTACCAGAATTTACCGGCCTGGTCATCTTTTGCCTCCTCTCCTGCATTCATCACCGTTTCTCTACCTTTTACGTCCAGTTCCATAATTTCTATTGTTTCACTGCAAGACAATAAAAGTAAAAAATAACCACAAATTTTCATTTTCAGGAACATAAAATGTGTGATTACTCATTTATTTAAGGTGGCAGTATGTTTTTAAAAGCAACGTTTAGGTCTTTTTTACACTCAAAACTAAGATGTGTTGTTTTATGACTTGTACACTTGGTATATTTTCCTCTTCTAGCTCAAAGCGTCACATGCAGCAATGAATTGTGGGCAATACAATCAAGGCTGCAAAGGGGGCGGGGCAAAGACCTCTGAGCATCAGCTCACAGCAGGAATGGGTGGAAGTGTGAGTATTGGGCCGATGTCCATCTCACCTTTGCCAAAAAAATCTCCATGACCTCCGACCTTGGTAAAATGTTCTGTGGGCTGACGAGACGAAAGTGGAGATTTTTAGAAGGTTGTTGTTCTGTCTGCACCTGGATTTAAATCTAATTAAAATTTAAATCATGGCAACAATCAAACATGGCCGTGATGGTGTGATGGTGTGAGACATCAGGCTGAAGGAGAAGAAGTCCGTTTGTAACCTTGAAGCTCTGTTGATTTACACGGATGGAGGGATGGATGGATGGATGGATGGATGGATGGATGGATGGATGGACAGACAGATGGATGGATGTATGGATGGACAGATGGATGGTGGATGGATGGATGAATGGAGGGATGGATGGATGGATGGTGGATGGGTGATGGATGGATGGATGGACGGACGGATGGGTGGATGGATGGATGGATGGATGGATGGTGGATGGGTGATGGATGGATGGATGGATGGACGGACGGTGGATGGATGGATGGATGGATGGACGGATGGACGGATGGATGGACGGATGGATGGATGGATGGATAGTGGAAGGATGGATGGATGGATGGACGGATGGATGGATGGATATATGGATGAATGGATGGATGGATGAATGGATGAATGGATGGATGGATGGACAGTGGATGGATGATGGATGGATGGATGGACGGATGGATGGATGGATATATGGATGAATGGATGGATGGTGGATGGATGGACGAATGGACGGATGGATGGACGGTGGATGGATGATGGATGGATGGATGGATGGATGGATGGACGGATGGATGGATGGATAAATGGATGGATGGTGGATGGGTGGATGGATGGATGAATGGATGGATGTATGGATGGTGGAAGGATGGATGAATGGATGGATGGATATATTGACGAATGGATGGATGGATGGATGGATGGATGGATAAATGGATGGATGGTGCATGGGTGGATGGATGGATGAATGGATGGATGAATGAATGGATGGATGGTGCATGGGTGGATGGATGGATGAATGGATGGATGAATGGATGGATAGATGAATGGACGGATGGATGGATAAATGGATGGATGGTGCATGGGTGGATGGATGGATGAATGGATGAATGGATGAATGGATGAATGGATGGATGGACTGATGGATGAATGGATAGATGGATGAATGGATAGATGGATGATGGATGGATGGACGGATGAATGGATGGATGGATGGATGGATGGATGGACGGATGAACGGATGGACGGTGGATGGATGATGGATGGATGGATGGATGGATGGACGGTGGATGGATGGATGGATGGATGGATGAATGGATGGATGGACGGATGGATGGACGGATGGATGGTGGATGGATGGATATATGGATGGATGGATGGATGAATGGATGAATGAATGGATGGATGGATGAACAGATGGATGGATGGATGGATGGATGGATGGATGGATGAACAGATGGATGGATGGATGGATGGATGGATGGACAGATGGATGAATGGATGGACGATGTTTTGTGCAGCGCTTTGTGACGTTTTTCCTTTAGAAGCTGAAAACAGGATGAATTTTGGACTTTGTAGTTTTTTCATGTTTTCTCCTCTTCCACAGTTTTCAGGCCCTGGATCATCAGCTCAGCTCATCCAGCTTCATCTCACCACCAGGTCAGAACCGAGCCCAGAACATTTCTGGCTCTCAGTCGGACCTCGGCTCTCTCAGAACTTCGACTCTGCGCTTTACCTGCAAACCTGATTTCCTCCTGAAAAGCCCAGAGTGGCTCCTCCATCACCTCCACCGTCTGGACCACTGTCGGTTCTGAGTCGGCTGATCCAACCCTGACCAGAGAACTCAACCTGATCCCTTCTTCTATCCTCCATTTAACGTTTCAGGCCCAGATGTGTTCAACCTCTGCATTTCTGTTCTGTCGTTCTCCTGAGCCGCAGGAGAACGACAGAAACCTCAGAGAGCCGCCCGGCGTGTGGCTCGTTGGGCTTTTCCGGGCCGGGCTGAGGGGAAGGATGTGTGGTGAACCGTCAGACGGACGTTCACAGGGACAACCCAAACATCTGGGAGGCAGATCATGTGGTGACTGGGACTCCAAAGACTCGTTTGGTCGGGTTTCCCCCCAGAAACGTCTCCAGAAAACCTCGTTAAGGCCCCTGAAGTGAACACGCTGTGCCCATGTGTGAGATTCAGACGTAAACAGGCATCACCCGACAACAAACTGAGCTTCTCTTCCGCCCAAAACCTGAGGAAATAAACACCAGAATTAATTCAAAAGGTTAAAATCCACCTGGGAAAATATGAATTATCGGGATAAATCTCAAACTTTTCATGCTCAGGGACCCTTCACTGCAAAAACTAAACTAAACGTAAGTCAAATTTTCTTAAAGTGTATTTTTCCTTGATTTGAGCAGGTAAATAAGACAATTTGCCAATGGAATAAGATTTTTGCACTTAAAATAGGAACAACTCATCTCCATCATCTTATTTCAAGTGAAGTATATCTAATTATCTTATTTTAGGGATCAAAATACTCATACCACTGGCAGCTAATCTTATTTACCTGCTAAAATCAAGGAAAAACACACTAAGTTCAAGAAAATGTGACTTATGTTTAGTTCTGTTTTTGCAGTTTCCTTCAGATTCCTCATGCTGATAGTATTTTTAAACATCCTTTGTACTGTTAAATACTTTAGTAATTATATATATATATATATATATATATATATATATATATATATATATATATATATATATATATATAAACCTGATATTAGAGATCTGGTGGAGATTATTTCCTCGTTCTCCATGTAACTGTTGTTATACTTCCTAATTTTAGCTCATTTGGTTTTTACTGATGAAGTGGACGGAGTTAAATATTTGTCCTTGTGTTGCTTCGCTCAAACCCAACCCATCCTCAGCAGCCCCCAAACATGCGGTTCGCGGCCCCCCGGGGGTCCGGGGACCACAGTTTAAGGGCCCCGGTGTTAGAGACCATCAGAGAACAACCAGCATCATGGAGACCAGCCAGACAGGGAAATCAGGGAGGAAGTTCTGGTCCGGAGCACGGAGAGAGGACGGACCACCAGCAGACCAACCAGGACACGGAGGAGGGGCTCTGTGGGAGCTGCACAGATCCACGGCTCAGGTGGGAGAGCCTGTTTGTCCTGGACTCACCTGGCCCACAGGTGGAGCTGCTGAAAGAAGGCCGAAGCAGATCGCCCCCTGCAGGTTGTCATACGCCACCTGGTGGAGGAGCATCAAACTGGACCTCCTCAGCAGGGAAAACGCGTCTCTGTGGGGACTTGATGAGTCCTAACCTTAATTTCAATTCAATTAAATTTTGTTTATATAGCGCCAATTCATGAAACATGTCATCTCGAGGCACTTTACAAAGTCAAAATCAATCATATTATACAGATTGGTCAACAAATTCCTGTATAAGGGAACCAGTTGATTGCTTCAAAGTCCCGACAAGCAGCATTCACTCCTGGAGAAGCGTAGAGCTACAGGGAGAGTCATCTGCATTGTTGATGGCTTTGCAGCAATCCCTCATACTGAGCATGCATGAAGCGACAGTGGAGAGGAAAACTCCCCTTTAACAGGGAGGAGAACCTCCAGCAGAACCAGAACCAGGCTCAGTGTGAACGCTCATCTGCCTCCACCCACTGGGGCTTAGAGAAGACAGAGCAGAGACACAGAAAGCTCAGAAGCTCACATTGACCCAGGAGTACTTTCTATGTTAGAGAAGACAGAGCAGAGACACAGAAAGCTCAGAAGCTCACATTGACCCAGGAGTACTTTCTATGTTAGAGAAGACAGAGCAGAGACACAGAAAGCACAGAAGCTCACATTGACCCAGGAGTACTTTCTATGTTAGAGAAGACAGAGCAGAGACACAGAAAGCTCAGAAGCTCACATTGACCCAGGAGTACTTTCTATGTTAGAGAAGACAGAGCAGAGACACAGAAAGCTCAGAAGCTCACATTGACCCAGGAGTACTTTCTATGTTAGATGGTAATAGTGGATGATCTGCCTCCCCTGATGATGTCACAGCTAACAGAACGCCAGACCAGGTGTACCTTCTATGAAGAGAGAAAAGAGAGAGAGCAAAAAATTAAAAGCTGAAATGACAGCAGTCATGCAAAACAGTAGAACAGTAGAAATCAGTAGAGAGAGAGAAATAGACCCTGATGAAGTCCCTTGTTGCCTCTGGAGCTTCCAGAGCTGCAGGATGAGACTCGGCTGCATCTTTCTCCAAACTGGCAGATAAAATGGGTAAAGTCCCGTCTCACCGTCCCGTTCCTGCCTCTCTGCTTTGGTCCATGAACCTTCGGCAGGTTTCCACACCTTCACTGCTGCCCGGCTCTTCTTCCAAACTCCGACAACATTCCCGTCACCAGCCATGTTTTCCTTCGCCTGCCTGCTGGTCGCCTCTCGCCATCCCGGCGTTTCGCTCATTCTCTCCGGGACATTCCAGCGTTTGTCCGCCGGCGCTGATTGATTTCCCACCGTCCCTCGTCCTCACCGCTGTTTTCCCTCACCCGTGGAGAGCTCTCTGGGTTTTAATGTCGGAGAAAGCCACAAACCGTGAAAACAATGTGTGCAGGCGGAGCTGCTGGCAGGCTGGGAAAACAGCGGGCCTCTGCTGGTTCTCACTTTTTAATGAACTGCTGCTGGAAACAGAGTTTAGGGAGAACGGCCCCGTCCGGTTTAAAAGAGACAGTCAGACATTTGAAGGGAAACTGGTGTTTTAATCATGCTAGCAGGACGGCACCGCTCCCACACTGCCAAAATGGAACTAGAAATAAGTAAAATGTTCTTAAAATGAGTGTATTTGTCCTAGATTTGAGCAATTTGCCAATGGAATAAGATTTTTGCACTTAAAGTGTAAAGTAAGAACAATTCATCTCCATCATCTTATTTCAAGTACAGGATGTCTAATTATCGTATTTTAGGGATAGAAATACTCATTCCATTGGCAGATGATCTTATTTACCTGCCCAAATTAAGGATAAATACACTAACTTTAAGAACATTTACTTATTTTTAGATCCGTTTTTGCAGTGCAGCCGCCTTAGATCAGGTGAAACACTGCACAATGCAAAAAGGGAACTAAAAGTGAGCACATTTTTCTTGAAATAAGTGTATTTGTCCTTGAATTGATCAGGTAAATAAGATTATCTGCCAATGGAATTAGTATTTTGACCCCTAAAATAAGATAATTGGACATAACGCACTTGATGGAGAAGAGTTGTTCCTATTTTATGTGCAAAAACAACTTACATATTTTTGTGTCCTGTCTGGCAATGCGGCAATAAGAATTGTTGTAAAGTGGAGCTTTACTGCTTTCGCCATAGTGCTGTGCTTGATTCATATATGTAAATAGTTTTATTAGGATTTATGTAGGGAATAATTCATGTTATGTGGACACTACATTGAAAAAGTAGAAGAAGAGAGAAAATGAGAAGAAAAAAGGAGAAGAGGTGAAACACTGCAAAAATGGAACAAAATAAGTAAAAGGTTCTTAAAATTACTGTATTTGTCCTTGATTTGAGCAGGTAAATAATATGATTTGCCAATGGAATAAGATTTTTGCACTCAATATTGGAACAACTCATCTCCATCATCTTATTTCAAGTGCAGTTTATCTAATTATCTTATTTTAGGGGTCAAAATACTCATTCCATTGGCAGATAATCTTATTTACCTGCTCAAGTCAAGGACAAACACACAAACTTTAAGAACATTTTACTTATTTTTAGATTCATTTTTGCAGTGAAGAAAGAGACAAGAGAGAGAGATTGACAAAACGTCATCAGTCTGCTTCTACACCTGCAAAGAGATATATAAAAAGAACAGCAGAACCAACTGACATAGAACTACAGATACAATACAGAAGAATTGGTGAGTATGTAAGTAACTGGATCCAAGCACCTGTAGGTGTTTGTGAGAACGTCAGATAATCTTATTTAGCTGCTCAATTCAAGGACACAAAGACTCATTTTAATAAAGTTTTACTCCCTTTTAGTTCCCTTTTTGCAGAGCAGAAAAGTCGCACCGATGGGCTGAAGGCTGCACAGATTACTGAGACGCGCACGGTTTGCATCTGGGATCAAACACCAGCACTGAAATTATCTTATTTTAGAGATAGATTGTTCATATTTTAAGTGCAAAAATCTTAATCCATTGGCAAATAGTTTTATCTACCTGCTCAAATCAAGGAAAAATACACTAATTTCAAGAAATTTTAACTTATTTTTAGTTCCCTTTTTGCAATGTATCCTCCTGAGCATGAAATATTAATCCTAGAATCAGATAAGGGCCGTGAAGTCTAAAATCTGATCAGTCATAATTCCCGTGGACTCGGCTGTGTTCCTGACGTGTATCTGCACCTCTTGGTTTAGATAATTATAAATAAATATTATAATGTTTACCTAAAGCGGTGAGATCTTCGGTCGAGGTCGGACGTTATAATCCAGCTGTGAGGGATCCGCGTTAGCCCCATCCAGGCTGTCAGTTTACAGTTTTATAATTAGTAAAGCTGTAAAATGTGGATATTTTCCGTATCATTACAACGTTGAGCTCATTGATTAGCAGATAAAACAAAGAGATCTGACGGATTTGTGCTAAAACTAAATATCTGACTGAGATCAGGAGAGTATGGCGTCCCCCCATCCCATGAATTATTATTATTATTATCTATTAATTAACTGTAGCAGAGGTTAATTTAAAATGGAAAGATAGAATTGCTTTAACACAGATCCATATTTTTAACAAGAAAAGTGACCATTATTTACAATATTAGTAGTTTTTCTAACATCTAGGAACAAAAAAATGTTTTTTTTATATATCTATCCTGTTAAATAGCCAAAGTGTTATAAAACTAAATAAAAGACCAAGAGTTCCTCAGCAGGAGGTGACCAGATCGCCTCATCTTATCCGGCCCTTCGCACTTTATTTCGTCTTGTGGATTCTGTGGCGTTTCTTAGCTTTTTATTTCCACCCCCCCAAAGAAAATATTTAGTAAATTCACCATCGAGATAATGTCTGCTCATGGGAACTGTGGTAATGTCGATTTCACGGAGGTTTTGTCAGATAAAGCGCCTCTGGAGCCGGGCTGGGAACCTGAAACACGGTTATTTTGTTGTGTTTTCTGTAAAAAGAAAACGAGCTCTAAGTCAACGTTTCTGCAGGATTTCATCATCTCACATCATTAATTAACGTCACGTTGTGCTTTCACAGCGTAGTAAGTATTTATGGAGGCACAAAAACACGCTTTAAACGGGATTATGGGGGTTAAAACCATGAATTACACATTTTATTTTGTTTTTTAAAGATGTTTTAGCAAAACTCAGTTGTAAAAAACAGTCAAAATGCCAAAATGCTGAAAAGATTTCCATTAAAATGTCTGCAAATTTTAATAAATTGAAGCCACGTTTAAAAAAATCAGATAAAATACAACAAGGCAGGTGGGCGATGCCACTTTACTGACAGTGGCAGTAAAAGCTGCTAAAACATGGAGAACAAAGAGGTTTTCTTCTTTTTATCTATTCTTTTCTCTCTTGTTGGAAAGCTAACAGTGTTTATTGGCAAATTTTATTTAGATTTTTATTGCTTTTTAAAGATGTTTTAGCAAATACTCAGTTGTAAAAAGCAGTCAAAATGCCAAAATGCTGAAAAGATTTCCAATAAAATATCTGCAAACTTTAATAAATTGAAGCCACGTTTGAAAAAATCAGATAAAATACAACAGGGCAGGCGGGCGATGCCACTTTACTGACAGTGGCAGTAAAAGCTGCTAAAACATGGAGAACAAAGAGGTTTTCTTCTTTTTATCTATTCTTTTCTCTCTTGTTGGAAAGTTTATTGGCATCTTAAACCTCTGCAGAATGTCCTTTTCATGTTTTACGTTTCCCACATTTAATCCGACAATGGTTTCATTTTTTTCTCCTCTCTGCTCGTCTTTCAGCCAAACGCCGGCTGCCTTGGCAGGTCTCAGCCCAGCGAGCTGGAAAGCAGGAACTGGAACCGGCAACCTGACTCTGCCGTGGCCTCAGGACACGCCGAGGTTACCGAGGTTTAAGGTTTCAGAAGAAAAACAAAAATACAGCCACCATGTGGAAGGTGTCTCTAATAAATCACTTTAATGAGTAAAACCAACAGAAAGCAACGTTTAAAACTGAACAGTAGAAATGTTCTCTATGTTCTTAGTCTTAGTGGAAGGACTTCAGAACCGGGTCCATGTTCTCTACATTCTTAGTCTTAGTGGAAGGACTTCAGAACCGGGTCCATGTTCTCTACATTCTTAGTCTTAGTGGAAGGACTTCAGAACCGGGTCCATGTTCTCTACGTTCTTAGTCTTAGTGAGGACTTCAGAACCGGGTCCATGTTCTCTACGTTCTTAGTCTTAGTGAGGACTTCAGAACCGGGTCCATGTTCTCTACGTTCTTAGTCTTAGTGAGGACTTCAGAACCGGGTCCATGTTCTCTACGTTCTTAGACTTAGTGAGGACTTCAGAACCGGGTCCATGTTCTCTACTTTCTCAGTCTTAGTGAGGACTTCAGAACCGGGTCCATGTTCTCTACATTCTTAGTCTTAGTGAGGACTTCAGAACCGGGTCCATGTTCTCTACGTTCTTAGTCTTAGTGAGGACTTCAGAACCGGGTCCATGTTCTCTACATTCTTAGTCTTAGTGGAAGGACTTCAGAACCGGGTCCATGTTCTCTACGTTCTTAGTCTTAGTGAAGACTTCAGAACCGGGGTCCATGTTCTCTACGTTCTTAGTCTTAGTGGAAGGACTTCAGAACTAGGTCCATGTTCTCTACGTTCTTAGTCTTAGTGAGGACTTCAGAACCGGGTCCATGTTCTCTACGTTCTTAGTCTTAGTGGAAGGACTTCAGAACCGGGTCCATGTTCTCTACGTTCTTAGTCTTAGTGAGGACTTCAGAACCGGGTCCATGTTCTCTACATTCTTAGTCTTAGTGAGGACTTCACAACCGGGTCCATGTTCTCTACGTTCTTAGTCTTAGTGAGGACTTCAGAACCGGGTCCATGTTCTCTACATTCTTAGTCTTAGTGGAAGGACTTCAGAACCGGGTCCATGTTCTCTACGTTCTTAGTCTTAGTGAAGACTTCAGAACCGGGTCCATGTTCTCTAGGTTCTTAGTCTTAGTGAGGACTTCAGAACCGGGTCCATGTTCTCTACGTTCTTAGTCTTAGTGAGGACTTCAGAACCGGGTCCATGTTCTCTACGTTCTTAGTCTTAGTGAGGACTTCAGAACCGGGTCCATGTTCTCTACGTTCTTAGTCTTAGTGAGGACTTCAGAACCGGGTCCATGTTCTCTACATTCTTAGTCTTAGTGGAAGGACTTCAGAACCAGGTCCATGTTCTCTACGTTCTTAGTCTTAGTGAAGACTTCAGAACCGGGTCCATGTTCTCTAGGTTCTTAGTCTTAGTGAGGACTTCAGAACCGGGTCCATGTTCTCTACGTTCTTAGTCTTAGTGAGGACTTCAGAACCGGGGTCCATGTTCTCTACGTTCTTAGTCTTAGTGAAGACTTCAGAACCGGGTCCATGTTCTCTAGGTTCTTAGTCTTAGTGAGGACTTCAGAACCGGGTCCATGTTCTCTACGTTCTTAGTCTTAGTGAGGACTTCAGAACCGGGTCCATGTTCTCTACGTTCTTAGTCTTAGTGAAGACTTCAGAACCGGGTCCATGTTCTCTAGGTTCTTAGTCTTAGTGGAAGGACTTCAGAACCGGGTCCATGTTCTCTACATTCTTAGTCTTAGTGGAAGGACTTCAGAACCGGGTCCATGTTCTCTACGTTCTTAGTCTTAGTGGAAGGACTTCAGAACCGGGTCCATGTTCTCTACGTTCTTAGTCTTAGTGGAAGGACTTCAGAACCGGGTCCATGTTCTCTACGTTCTTAGTCTTAGTGAGGACTTCAGAACCGGGTCCATGTTCTCTACGTTCTTAGTCTTAGTGAGGACTTCAGAACCGGGTCCATGTTCTCTACGTTCTTAGTCTTAGTGAGGACTTCAGAACCGGGTCCATGTTCTCTACGTTCTTAGACTTAGTGAGGACTTCAGAACCGGGTCCATGTTCTCTACTTTCTCAGTCTTAGTGAGGACTTCAGAACCGGGTCCATGTTCTCTACATTCTTAGTCTTAGTGAGGACTTCAGAACCGGGTCCATGTTCTCTACGTTCTTAGTCTTAGTGAGGACTTCAGAACCGGGTCCATGTTCTCTACATTCTTAGTCTTAGTGGAAGGACTTCAGAACCGGGTCCATGTTCTCTACGTTCTTAGTCTTAGTGAAGACTTCAGAACCGGGTCCATGTTCTCTACGTTCTTAGTCTTAGTGGAAGGACTTCAGAACTAGGTCCATGTTCTCTACGTTCTTAGTCTTAGTGAGGACTTCAGAACCGGGTCCATGTTCTCTACGTTCTTAGTCTTAGTGGAAGGACTTCAGAACCGGGTCCATGTTCTCTACGTTCTTAGTCTTAGTGAGGACTTCAGAACCGGGTCCATGTTCTCTACATTCTTAGTCTTAGTGAGGACTTCACAACCGGGTCCATGTTCTCTACGTTCTTAGTCTTAGTGAGGACTTCAGAACCGGGTCCATGTTCTCTACATTCTTAGTCTTAGTGGAAGGACTTCAGAACCGGGTCCATGTTCTCTACGTTCTTAGTCTTAGTGAAGACTTCAGAACCGGGTCCATGTTCTCTAGGTTCTTAGTCTTAGTGAGGACTTCAGAACCGGGTCCATGTTTCTCTACGTTCTTAGTCTTAGTGAGGACTTCAGAACCGGGTCCATGTTCTCTACGTTCTTAGTCTTAGTGAGGACTTCAGAACCGGGTCCATGTTCTCTACGTTCTTAGTCTTAGTGAGGACTTCAGAACCGGGTCCATGTTCTACGTTCTTAGTCTAGTGAGACTAGACCGGTCCCATTAGTCTTAGTGGAAGGACTTCAGAACCAGGTCCATGTTCTCTACGTTCTTAGTCTTAGTGAAGACTTCAGAACCGGGTCCATGTTCTCTACGTTCTTAGTCTTAGTGAGGACTTCAGAACCGGGTCCATGTTCTCTACGTTCTTAGTCTTAGTGAGGACTTCAGAACCGGGTCCATGTTCTCTACGTTCTTAGTCTTAGTGAAGACTTCAGAACCGGGTCCATGTTCTCTAGGTTCTTAGTCTTAGTGAGGACTTCAGAACCGGGTCCATGTTCTCTACGTTCTTAGTCTTAGTGAGGACTTCAGAACCGGGTCCATGTTCTCTACGTTCTTAGTCTTAGTGAGGACTTCAGAACCGGGTCCATGTTCTCTACATTCTTAGTCTTAGTGGAAGGACTTCAGAACCGGGTCCATGTTCTCTACGTTCTTAGTCTTAGTGAAGACTTCAGAACCGGGTCCATGTTCTCTACGTTCTTAGTCTTAGTGGAAGGACTTCAGAACTAGGTCCATGTTCTCTACGTTCTTAGTCTTAGTGAGGACTTCAGAACCGGGTCCATGTTCTCTACGTTCTTAGTCTTAGTGGAAGGACTTCAGAACCGGGTCCATGTTCTCTACGTTCTTAGTCTTAGTGAGGACTTCAGAACCGGGTCCATGTTCTCTACATTCTTAGTCTTAGTGAGGACTTCACAACCGGGTCCATGTTCTCTACGTTCTTAGTCTTAGTGAGGACTTCAGAACCGGGTCCATGTTCTCTACATTCTTAGTCTTAGTGGAAGGACTTCAGAACCGGGTCCATGTTCTCTACGTTCTTAGTCTTAGTGAAGACTTCAGAACCGGGTCCATGTTCTCTAGGTTCTTAGTCTTAGTGAGGACTTCAGAACCGGGTCCATGTTCTCTACGTTCTTAGTCTTAGTGAGGACTTCAGAACCGGGTCCATGTTCTCTACGTTCTTAGTCTTAGTGAGGACTTCAGAACCGGGTCCATGTTCTCTACGTTCTTAGTCTTAGTGAGGACTTCAGAACCGGGTCCATGTTCTCTACATTCTTAGTCTTAGTGGAAGGACTTCAGAACCAGGTCCATGTTCTCTACGTTCTTAGTCTTAGTGAAGACTTCAGAACCGGGTCCATGTTCTCTAGGTTCTTAGTCTTAGTGAGGACTTCAGAACCGGGTCCATGTTCTCTACGTTCTTAGTCTTAGTGAGGACTTCAGAACCGGGTCCATGTTCTCTACGTTCTTAGTCTTAGTGAAGACTTCAGAACCGGGTCCATGTTCTCTAGGTTCTTAGTCTTAGTGAGGACTTCAGAACCGGGTCCATGTTCTCTACGTTCTTAGTCTTAGTGAGGACTTCAGAACCGGGTCCATGTTCTCTACGTTCTTAGTCTTAGTGAAGACTTCAGAACCGGGTCCATGTTCTCTAGGTTCTTAGTCTTAGTGGAAGGACTTCAGAACCGGGTCCATGTTCTCTACATTCTTAGTCTTAGTGGAAGGACTTCAGAACCGGGTCCATGTTCTCTACGTTCTTAGTCTTAGTGGAAGGACTTCAGAACCGGGTCCATGTTCTCTACGTTCTTAGTCTTAGTGGAAGGACTTCAGAACCGGGTCCATGTTCTCTACGTTCTTAGTCTTAGTGAGGACTTCAGAACCGGGTCCATGTTCTCTACGTTCTTAGTCTTAGTGAGGACTTCAGAACCGGGTCCATGTTCTCTACGTTCTTAGTCTTAGTGAGGACTTCAGAACCGGGTCCATGTTCTCTACGTTCTTAGACTTAGTGAGGACTTCAGAACCGGGTCCATGTTCTCTACTTTCTCAGTCTTAGTGAGGACTTCAGAACCGGGTCCATGTTCTCTACATTCTTAGTCTTAGTGAGGACTTCAGAACCGGGTCCATGTTCTCTACGTTCTTAGTCTTAGTGAGGACTTCAGAACCGGGTCCATGTTCTCTACATTCTTAGTCTTAGTGGAAGGACTTCAGAACCGGGTCCATGTTCTCTACGTTCTTAGTCTTAGTGAAGACTTCAGAACCGGGTCCATGTTCTCTACGTTCTTAGTCTTAGTGGAAGGACTTCAGAACTAGGTCCATGTTCTCTACGTTCTTAGTCTTAGTGAGGACTTCAGAACCGGGTCCATGTTCTCTACGTTCTTAGTCTTAGTGGAAGGACTTCAGAACCGGGTCCATGTTCTCTACGTTCTTAGTCTTAGTGAGGACTTCAGAACCGGGTCCATGTTCTCTACATTCTTAGTCTTAGTGAGGACTTCACAACCGGGTCCATGTTCTCTACGTTCTTAGTCTTAGTGAGGACTTCAGAACCGGGTCCATGTTCTCTACATTCTTAGTCTTAGTGGAAGGACTTCAGAACCGGGTCCATGTTCTCTACGTTCTTAGTCTTAGTGAAGACTTCAGAACCGGGTCCATGTTCTCTAGGTTCTTAGTCTTAGTGAGGACTTCAGAACCGGGTCCATGTTCTCTACGTTCTTAGTCTTAGTGAGGACTTCAGAACCGGGTCCATGTTCTCTACGTTCTTAGTCTTAGTGAGGACTTCAGAACCGGGTCCATGTTCTCTACGTTCTTAGTCCTTAGTGAGGACTTCAGAACCGGGTCCATGTTCTCTACATTCTTAGTCTTAGTGGAAGGACTTCAGAACCAGGTCCATGTTCTCTACGTTCTTAGTCTTAGTGAAGACTTCAGAACCGGGTCCATGTTCTCTAGGTTCTTAGTCTTAGTGAGGACTTCAGAACCGGGTCCATGTTCTCTACGTTCTTAGTCTTAGTGAGGACTTCAGAACCGGGTCCATGTTCTCTACGTTCTTAGTCTTAGTGAAGACTTCAGAACCGGGGTCCATGTTCTCTAGGTTCTTAGTCTTAGTGAGGACTTCAGAACCGGGTCCATGTTCTCTACGTTCTTAGTCTTAGTGAGGACTTCAGAACCGGGTCCATGTTCTCTACGTTCTTAGTCTTAGTGAAGACTTCAGAACCGGGTCCATGTTCTCTACATTCTTAGTCTTAGTGGAAGGACTTCAGAACCGGGTCCATGTTCTCTACGTTCTTAGTCTTAGTGAAGACTTCAGAACCGGGTCCATGTTCTCTACGTTCTTAGTCTTAGTGGAAGGACTTCAGAACTAGGTCCATGTTCTCTACGTTCTTAGTCTTAGTGAGGACTTCAGAACCGGGTCCATGTTCTCTACGTTCTTAGTCTTAGTGGAAGGACTTCAGAACCGGGTCCATGTTCTCTACGTTCTTAGTCTTAGTGAGGACTTCAGAACCGGGTCCATGTTCTCTACATTCTTAGTCTTAGTGAGGACTTCACAACCGGGTCCATGTTCTCTACGTTCTTAGTCTTAGTGAGGACTTCAGAACCGGGTCCATGTTCTCTACATTCTTAGTCTTAGTGGAAGGACTTCAGAACCGGGGTCCATGTTCTCTACGTTCTTAGTCTTAGTGAAGACTTCAGAACCGGGTCCATGTTCTCTAGGTTCTTAGTCTTAGTGAGGACTTCAGAACCGGGTCCATGTTCTCTACGTTCTTAGTCTTAGTGAGGACTTCAGAACCGGGTCCATGTTCTCTACGTTCTTAGTCTTAGTGAGGACTTCAGAACCGGGTCCATGTTCTCTACGTTCTTAGTCTTAGTGAGGACTTCAGAACCGGGTCCATGTTCTCTACATTCTTAGTCTTAGTGGAAGGACTTCAGAACCAGGTCCATGTTCTCTACGTTCTTAGTCTTAGTGAAGACTTCAGAACCGGGTCCATGTTCTCTAGGTTCTTAGTCTTAGTGAGGACTTCAGAACCGGGTCCATGTTCTCTACGTTCTTAGTCTTAGTGAGGACTTCAGAACCGGGTCCATGTTCTCTACGTTCTTAGTCTTAGTGAAGACTTCAGAACCGGGTCCATGTTCTCTAGGTTCTTAGTCTTAGTGAGGACTTCAGAACCGGGTCCATGTTCTCTACGTTCTTAGTCTTAGTGAGGACTTCAGAACCGGGTCCATGTTCTCTACGTTCTTAGTCTTAGTGAAGACTTCAGAACCGGGTCCATGTTCTCTAGGTTCTTAGTCTTAGTGGAAGGACTTCAGAACCGGGTCCATGTTCTCTACATTCTTAGTCTTAGTGGAAGGACTTCAGAACCGGGTCCATGTTCTCTACGTTCTTAGTCTTAGTGGAAGGACTTCAGAACCGGGTCCATGTTCTCTACGTTCTTAGTCTTAGTGGAAGGACTTCAGAACCGGGTCCATGTTCTCTACGTTCTTAGTCTTAGTGAGGACTTCAGAACCGGGTCCATGTTCTCTACGTTCTTAGTCTTAGTGAGGACTTCAGAACCGGGTCCATGTTCTCTACGTTCTTAGTCTTAGTGAGGACTTCAGAACCGGGTCCATGTTCTCTACGTTCTTAGTCTTAGTGGAAGGACTTCAGAACCGAGTCCATGTTCTCTACGTCTTAGTATTAGTGGAAGGACTTCAGAACCGGGTCCATGTTCTCTATGTTCTTAGTCCTTATGAGGACTTCAAAACCGGGTCCATATTTTCTAACGTTCTTAGTCCTTAGTGAAGACTTCAGAACCGGGTCCATTTGTTCTCTACGTTCTTAGTCTTAGTGGAAGGACTTCAGAGAACGAGTCCATGTTCTCTAACGTTCTTAGTATCTGAGTGGAAGGACTTCAGAACCGGGGTCCATGTTCTCTACATTCTTTAGTCTTAGTGGGACTTCAGAAACTGGTCCATGTTCTCTACGTTCTTAGTCTTAGTGAGGACTTCAAGAACCCGGTCCATGTTCTCTACGTTTCTTAGTATTAGTGAGGACTTCAGAACCGGGTCTATGTTCTCTACGTTCTTAGTCTTAGTGAGACTTCAGAACTGGGTCCATGTTCTCTACGTTCTTATTCTTAGTGAGGACTTCAGAACCGGTCCCTCGTTCTTAGTCTTAGTTGAGGACTTCAGAACCGGGTCCATGTTCTCTACGTTCTTAGTCTTAGTGAGGACTTCAGAACCGGGTCCATGTTCTCTACGTTCTTAGTCTTAGTGAGGACTTCAGAACCGGGTCCATGTTCTCTACGTTCTTAGTCTTAGTGAGGACTTCAGAACCGGGTCCATGTTCTCTACGTTCTTAGTCTTAGTGAAGGACTTCAGAACCGGGTCCATGTTCTCTACGTTCTTAGTCTTAGTGGAAGGACTTCAGAACCGGGTCCATGTTCTCTACGTTCTTAGTCTTAGTGAGGACTTCAGAACCGGGTCCATGTTCTCTACGTTCTTAGTCTTAGTGAGGACTTCAGAACCGGGTCCATGTTCTCTACGTTCTTAGTCTTAGTGAGGACTTCAGAACCGGGTCCATGTTCTCTACGTTCTTAGTCTTAGTGAGGACTTCAGAACCGGGTCCATGTTCTCTACGTTCTTAGTCTTAGTGGAAGGACTTCAGAACCGGGTCCATGTTCTCTACGTTCTTAGTCTTAGTGAAGACTTCAGAACCGGGTCCATGTTCTCTACGTTCTTAGTCTTAGTGGAAGGACTTCAGAACTAGGTCCATGTTCTCTACGTTCTTAGTCTTAGTGAGGACTTCAGAACCGGGTCCATGTTCTCTACGTTCTTAGTCTTAGTGGAAGGACTTCAGAACCGGGTCCATGTTCTCTACGTTCTTAGTCTTAGTGAGGACTTCAGAACCGGGTCCATGTTCTCTACATTCTTAGTCTTAGTGAGGACTTCAGAACCGGGTCCATGTTCTCTACATTCTTAGTCTTAGTGGAAGGACTTCAGAACCGGGTCCATGTTCTCTCGTTTCTTAGTCTTAGTGAAGACTTCAGAACCGGGTCCATGTTCTCTACGTTCTTAGTCTTAGTGAGGACTTCAGAACCGGGTCCATGTTCTCTACGTTCTTAGTCTTAGTGAGGACTTCAGAACCGGGTCCATGTTCTCTACGTTCTTAGTCTTAGTGAGGACTTCAGAACCGGGTCCATGTTCTCTACGTTCTTAGTCTAGTGAGGACTTCAGAACCGGGTCATGTTTCTCTACATTCTAGTCTTAGTGGAAGGACTTCAGAACCAGGTCCATGTTCTCTCGTTCTTAGTCTTAGTGAAGACTTCAGAACCGGGTCAATGTTCTCTAGCGTTCTTAGTCTTAGTGAGGACTTCAGAACCGGGTCCATGTTCTTCTACGTTCTTAGTCTTAGTGAGGACTTCAGAACCGGGTCCATGTTCCTCTACGTTCTTAGTCTTAGTGAAGACTTCAGAACCGGGTCCATGTTCTCTAGGTTCTAGTCTTAGGGGAGGACTTCAGAACCGGGGTCCATCGTTCTCTACGTTCCTTAGTCTTAGTGAGGACTTCAGAACCGGGTTTCCATGTTCTCTACGTTTTAGTCTTAGTGTAAGACTTCAGAACCGGGTCCATGTTTCTCTAGGTTCTTAGTCTAGTGGAAGGACTTCACGACCGGGTCCATGTTCTCTACATTCTAGTTCCTTAGTGGAAGTGGAAGGACTTCAGAACCGGGTCCATGTTCTCTACGATTCTTAGTTCTTAGTGGAAGGACTTCAGAACCGGGTCCATGTTCTCTACGTCTTAGTCTTAGTGAGGACTTCAAACCGGGTCCATGTTCTCTACGTTCTAGTCTTAGTGAGGACTTCAGAACCGGGTCCATGTTCTCTACGTTCTAGTCTTAGTGAGGACTTCAGACCGGGTTCCATGTTCTCTACGTTCTTAGGTACTTAGTGAGGACTTCAGAACCGGGTCCATGTTCTCTACTTTCTCAGTCTAGTGAGGACTTCAGAACCGGGTCCATGTTCTCTACATTCTTAGTCTTAGTGAGGAGCTTCAGAACCGGGTCCATGTTCTCTACGGTTCTTAGTCTTAGTGAGGCCGTGCAGAACCGGGTCCATTGTCTCTACATTTCTTAGTCTTAGTGAAGGACTGTCAGAAACCGGGTCCATGTTCTCTACTTCTTAGTCTTAGTGAAGACTTCAGAACCGGGTCCATGTTCTCTACGTTCTTAGTCTTAGTGGAAGGACTTCAGAACTAGGTCCATGTTCTCTACGTTCTTAGTCTTAGTGAGGACTTCAGAACCGGGTCCATGTTCTCTACGTTCTTAGTCTTAGTGGAAGGACTTCAGAACCGGGGTCCATGTTCTCTACGTTCTTAGTCTTAGTGAGGACTTCAGAACCGGGTCCATGTTCTCTACATTCTTAGTCTTAGTGAGGACTTCACAACCGGGTCCATGTTCTCTACGTTCTTAGTCTTAGTGAGGACTTCAGAACCGGGGTCCATGTTCTCTACATTCTTAGTCTTAGTGGAAGGACTTCAGAACCGGGTCCATGTTCTCTACGTTCTTAGTCTTAGTGAAGACTTCAGAACCGGGTCCATGTTCTCTAGGTTCTTAGTCTTAGTGAGGACTTCAGAAACCGGGTCCATGTTCTCTACGTTCTTAGTCTTAGTGAGGACTTCAGAACCGGGTCCATGTTCTCTACGTTCTTAGTCTTAGTGAGGACTTCAGAACCGGGTCCATGTTCTCTACGTTCTTAGTCTTAGTGAGGACTTCAGAACTGGGTCCATGTTCTCTACATTCTTAGTCTTAGTGGAAGGACTTCAGAACCAGGTCCATGTTCTCTACGTTCTTAGTCTTAGTGAAGACTTCAGAACCGGGTCCATGTTCTCCTAGGTTCTTAGTCTTAGTGAGGACTTCAGAACCGGGTCCATGTTCTCTACGTTCTTAGTCTTAGTGAGGACTTCAGAACCGGGTCCATGTTCTCTACGTTCTTAGTCTTAGTGAAGACTTCAGAACCGGGTCCATGTTCTCTAGGTTCTTAGTCTTAGTGAGGACTTCAGAACCGGGTCCATGTTCTCTACGTTCTTAGTCTTAGTGAGGACTTCAGAACCGGGTCCATGTTCTCTACGTTCTTAGTCTTAGTGAGGACTTCAGAACCGGGTCCATGTTCTCTACATTCTTAGTCTTAGTGGAAGGACTTCAGAACCGGGTCCATGTTCTCTACGTCTTAGTCTTAGTGAAGACTTCAGAAACCGGGTCCATGTTCTCTACGTTCTTAGTCTTAGTGGAAGGACTTCAGAACTAGGTCCATGTTCTCTACGTTCTTAGTCTTAGTGAGGACTTCAGAACCGGGTCCATGTTCTCTACGTTCTTAGTCTTAGTGGAAGGACTTCAGAACCGGGGTCCATGTTCTCTACGTTCTTAGTCTTAGTGAGGACTTCAGAACCGGGTCCATGTTCTCTACATTTCTTAGTCTTAGTGAGGACTTCACAACCGGGTCCATGTTCTCTACGTTCTTAGTCTTAGTGAGGACTTCAGAACCGGGGTCCATGTTCTCTACATTCTTAGTCTTAGTGGAAGACTTCAGAACCGGGTCCATGTTCTCTACGTTCTTAGTCTTAGTGAAGACTTCAGAACCGGGTCCATGTTCTCTAGGTTCTTAGTCTTAGTGAGGACTTCAGAACCGGGTCCATGTTCTCTACGTTCTTAGTCTTAGTGAGGACTTCAGAACCGGGTCCATGTTCTCTACGTTCTTAGTCTTAGTGAGGACTTCAGAACCGGGTCCATGTTCTCTACGTTCTTAGTCTTAGTGAGGACTTCAGAACCGGGGTCCATGTTCTCTACATTCTTAGTCTTAGTGGAAGGACTTCAGAACCAGGTCCATGTTCTCTACGTTCTTAGTCTTAGTGAAGACTTCAGAACCGGGTCCATGTTCTCTAGGTTCTTAGTCTTAGTGAGGACTTCAGAACCGGGTCCATGTTCTCTACGTTCTTAGTCTTAGTGAGGACTTCAGAACCGGGTCCATGTTCTCTACGTTCTTAGTCTTAGTGAAGACTTCAGAACCGGGTCCATGTTCTCTAGGTTCTTAGTCTTAGTGAGGACTTCAGAACCGGGTCCATGTTCTCTACGTTCTTAGTCTTAGTGAGGACTTCAGAACCGGGTCCATGTTCTCTACGTTCTTAGTCTTAGTGAAGACTTCAGAACCGGGTCCATGTTCTCTAGGTTCTTAGTCTTAGTGGAAGGACTTCAGAACCGGGTCCATGTTCTCTACATTCTTAGTCTTAGTGGAAGGACTTCAGAACCGGGTCCATGTTCTCTACGTTCTTAGTCTTAGTGGAAGGACTTCAGAACCGGGTCCATGTTCTCTACGTTCTTAGTCTTAGTGGAAGGACTTCAGAACCGGGTCCATGTTCTCTACGTTCTTAGTCTTAGTGAGGACTTCAGAACCGGGTCCATGTTCTCTACGTTCTTAGTCTTAGTGAGGACTTCAGAACCGGGTCCATGTTCTCTACGTTCTTAGTCTTAGTGAGGACTTCAGAACCGGGTCCATGTTCTCTACGTTCTTAGACTTAGTGAGGACTTCAGAACCGGGTCCATGTTCTCTACTTTCTCAGTCTTAGTGAGGACTTCAGAACCGGGTCCATGTTCTCTACATTCTTAGTCTTAGTGAGGACTTCAGAACCGGGTCCATGTTCTCTACGTTCTTAGTCTTAGTGAGGACTTCAGAACCGGGTCCATGTTCTCTACATTCTTAGTCTTAGTGGAAGGACTTCAGAACCGGGTCCATGTTCTCTACGTTCTTAGTCTTAGTGAAGACTTCAGAACCGGGTCCATGTTCTCTACGTTCTTAGTCTTAGTGGAAGGACTTCAGAACTAGGTCCATGTTCTCTACGTTCTTAGTCTTAGTGAGGACTTCAGAACCGGGTCCATGTTCTCTACGTTCTTAGTCTTAGTGGAAGGACTTCAGAACCGGGTCCATGTTCTCTACGTTCTTAGTCTTAGTGAGGACTTCAGAACCGGGGTCCATGTTCTCTACATTCTTAGTCTTAGTGAGGACTTCACAACCGGGTCCATGTTCTCTACGTTCTTAGTCTTAGTGAGGACTTCAGAACCGGGTCCATGTTCTCTACATTCTTAGTCTTAGTGGAAGGACTTCAGAACCGGGTCCATGTTCTCTACGTTCTTAGTCTTAGTGAAGACTTCAGAACCGGGTCCATGTTCTCTAGGTTCTTAGTCTTAGTGAGGACTTCAGAACCGGGTCCATGTTCTCTACGTTCTTAGTCTTAGTGAGGACTTCAGAACCGGGTCCATGTTCTCTACGTTCTTAGTCTTAGTGAGGACTTCAGAACCGGGTCCATGTTCTCTACGTTCTTAGTCTTAGTGAGGACTTCAGAACCGGGTCCATGTTCTCTACATTCTTAGTCTTAGTGGAAGGACTTCAGAACCAGGTCCATGTTCTCTACGTTCTTAGTCTTAGTGAAGACTTCAGAACCGGGTCCATGTTCTCTAGGTTCTTAGTCTTAGTGAGGACTTCAGAACCGGGTCCATGTTCTCTACGTTCTTAGTCTTAGTGAGGACTTCAGAACCGGGTCCATGTTCTCTACGTTCTTAGTCTTAGTGAAGACTTCAGAACCGGGTCCATGTTCTCTAGGTTCTTAGTCTTAGTGAGGACTTCAGAACCGGGTCCATGTTCTCTACGTTCTTAGTCTTAGTGAGGACTTCAGAACCGGGTCCATGTTCTCTACGTTCTTAGTCTTAGTGAAGACTTCAGAACCGGGTCCATGTTCTCTACATTCTTAGTCTTAGTGGAAGGACTTCAGAACCGGGTCCATGTTCTCTACGTTCTTAGTCTTAGTGAAGACTTCAGAACCGGGTCCATGTTCTCTACGTTCTTAGTCTTAGTGGAAGGACTTCAGAACTAGGTCCATGTTCTCTACGTTCTTAGTCTTAGTGAGGACTTCAGAACCGGGTCCATGTTCTCTACGTTCTTAGTCTTAGTGGAAGGACTTCAGAACCGGGTCCATGTTCTCTACGTTCTTAGTCTTAGTGAGGACTTCAGAACCGGGTCCATGTTCTCTACATTCTTAGTCTTAGTGAGGACTTCACAACCGGGTCCATGTTCTCTACGTTCTTAGTCTTAGTGAGGACTTCAGAACCGGGTCCATGTTCTCTACATTCTTAGTCTTAGTGGAAGGACTTCAGAACCGGGTCCATGTTCTCTACGTTCTTAGTCTTAGTGAAGACTTCAGAACCGGGTCCATGTTCTCTAGGTTCTTAGTCTTAGTGAGGACTTCAGAACCGGGTCCATGTTCTCTACGTTCTTAGTCTTAGTGAGGACTTCAGAACCGGGTCCATGTTCTCTACGTTCTTAGTCTTAGTGAGGACTTCAGAACCGGGTCCATGTTCTCTACGTTCTTAGTCTTAGTGAGGACTTCAGAACCGGGTCCATGTTCTCTACATTCTTAGTCTTAGTGGAAGGACTTCAGAACCAGGTCCATGTTCTCTACGTTCTTAGTCTTAGTGAAGACTTCAGAACCGGGTCCATGTTCTCTAGGTTCTTAGTCTTAGTGAGGACTTCAGAACCGGGTCCATGTTCTCTACGTTCTTAGTCTTAGTGAGGACTTCAGAACCGGGTCCATGTTCTCTACGTTCTTAGTCTTAGTGAAGACTTCAGAACCGGGTCCATGTTCTCTAGGTTCTTAGTCTTAGTGAGGACTTCAGAACCGGGTCCATGTTCTCTACGTTCTTAGTCTTAGTGAGGACTTCAGAACCGGGTCCATGTTCTCTACGTTCTTAGTCTTAGTGAAGACTTCAGAACCGGGTCCATGTTCTCTAGGTTCTTAGTCTTAGTGGAAGGACTTCAGAACCGGGTCCATGTTCTCTACATTCTTAGTCTTAGTGGAAGGACTTCAGAACCGGGTCCATGTTCTCTACGTTCTTAGTCTTAGTGGAAGGACTTCAGAACCGGGTCCATGTTCTCTACGTTCTTAGTCTTAGTGGAAGGACTTCAGAACCGGGTCCATGTTCTCTACGTTCTTAGTCTTAGTGAGGACTTCAGAACCGGGTCCATGTTCTCTACGTTCTTAGTCTTAGTGAGGACTTCAGAACCGGGTCCATGTTCTCTACGTTCTTAGTCTTAGTGAGGACTTCAGAACCGGGTCCATGTTCTCTACGTTCTTAGTCTTAGTGGAAGGACTTCAGAACCGAGTCCATGTTCTCTACGTTCTTAGTATTAGTGGAAGGACTTCAGAACCGGGTCCATGTTCTCTATGTTCTTAGTCTTAGTGAGGACTTCAAAACCGGGTCCATATTTTCTACGTTCTTAGTCTTAGTGAAGACTTCAGAACCGGGTCCATGTTCTCTACGTTCTTAGTCTTAGTGGAAGGACTTCAGAACAGAGTCCATGTTCTCTACGTTCTTAGTATTAGTGGAAGGACTTCAGAACCGGGTCCATGTTCTCTACATTCTTAGTCTTAGTGAGGACTTCAGAACTGGGTCCATGTTCTCTACGTTCTTAGTCTTAGTGAGGACTTCAGAACCGGGTCCATGTTCTCTACGTTCTTAGTATTAGTGAGGACTTCAGAACCGGGTCTATGTTCTCTACGTTCTTAGTCTTAGTGAGGACTTCAGAACTGGGTCCATGTTCTCTACGTTCTTATTCTTAGTGAGGACTTCAGAACCGGGTCCATGTTCTCTACGTTCTTAGTCTTAGTGAGGACTTCAGAACCGGGTCCATGTTCTCTACGTTCTTAGTCTTAGTGAGGACTTCAGAACCGGGTCCATGTTCTCTACGTTCCTAGTCTTAGTGAGGACTTCAGAACCGGGTCCATGTTCTCTACGTTCTTAGTCTTAGTGAGGACTTCAGAACCGGGTCCATGTTCTCTACGTTCTTAGTCTTAGTGGAAGGACTTCAGAACCGGGTCCATGTTCTCTACATTCTTAGTCTTAGTGAGGACTTCAGAACCGGGTCCATGTTCTCTACGTTCTTAGTCTTAGTGGAAGGACTTCAGAACCGGGTCCATGTTCTCTACGTTCTTAGTCTTAGTGGAAGGACTTCAGAACCGGGTCCATGTTCTCTACGTTCTTAGTCTTAGTGAGGACTTCAGAACCGGGTCCATGTTCTCTACGTTCTTAGTCTTAGTGAGGACTTCAGAACCGGGTCCATGTTCTCTACGTTCTTAGTCTTGGTGGAAGGACTTCAGAACCGGGTCCATGTTCTCTACGTTCTTAGTCTTAGTGAGGACTTCAGAACCGGGTCCATGTTCTCTACGTTCTTAGTCTTAGTGGAAGGACTTCAGAACCGGGTCCATGTTCTCTACGTTCTTAGTCTTAGTGAGGACTTCAGAACCGGGTCCATGTTCTCTACGTTCTTAGTCTTAGTGGAAGGACTTCAGAACCGGGTCCATGTTCTCTACGTTCTTAGTCTTAGTGAGGACGCGTGCAGCAGGTTCTGGATCAGCTGCAGCGTTCTGACCCACTTTTTAGGCAGAACTGTGAAAACACTGTTGCAGTGATCAGTTCTACTAAAGATAAACATGGATTAGTTTTTCCAAATCCTGCTGAGACATCAGTCCTTTAATCCTGGAAATGTTCTCCAGGTTCTAGAAGGTCCACTTTGTGAACGTCTTTAGAAAATAAAACTGATCTAAATAAAAAAGACCAAAAAATACTCATTTTTTCTGCAACAGAGCTGACTCCATCTTCATAGCATTTTTAAATCACTTATAAATATAATTTACGGATGTTTTTAGTTTAAGCATTGGGTATATGGAGAGAATAAATTGTTTAATTAATTTTATAGGTTAAAATAAAAGGTGCAGAGAAATAATGATATATAAGGAAAACGGTGGCAATGCCATAAAATAGTGAAAACAGATCGTTGGGCCAAACAAGCTGAAGTCAAAGCCGGCAGGCGAGAAACTCAACATGAAATTCGCTGTGATGCAAAAATCAGACCTGCAGCAGAACCAGAGGGCCACCGTTCCCAAACAGCCACATCTGTAAACATCTGTCTGCCGGTGTGAAAAGGTCCCCCCATGCCGACGTCTGGAAAATGAGAGCGAGGTTAGAAAAACGTGACCCACAAGCCAAACACAACTTGATCTCTGGGCTGAAGTCAGGGTGTGGGCGGCGCCGGCAGCAGAATCCTGGATGTTGGGTCTGAGGAAGTAACCGGCCGGTGGTTCCTCACCCAGACGCTTAAAGCCGTCCTCAAGGATTCCAGACACGCCTTCAGACGATGAATTTGCTTCAGAAACATCAGCGACCGCAAGATCCGTGACCTGAATCACGAGCTTCTGATCGGGTCAGATGACAGAACCAGATGGATCGCCTGTGGAAGGTTCCTCACAGATGTGGGGAACAACTTTAGATGTTTAAAAATGAACAAAAGAAGAACAGATGGGGGGGGGGGGGGGGGGGGGGGGGGGTCGGTCCCTCTGGGCGCTGCTCTGTTAAATAGAGAACAAGCAGAACGGATGAGCTGCTACTGCTGCTTAACCTCCAGAATGAACGACCCGGTTTGGTGGTTAAACCAGAACCAGAGGTCCCTCAACCTCCATGCGGTTCTGGTGGTATCGTCTTCTGAGGAATCCTCCTTCACCCTGTTCTCACGAGCTGTCGGATGCTTCGGTTACTGCCTGATCCCCATCCCTCCACCCATGATGCCCCCCTCTGTCTCTCTGAAATATTCTGCTCCCTTTTCTCGGGTCAGAACCATTTCCTGATGTCCTGATAGCATCTCTGTGTTCTGGATCAGATTTAATGAGCTGCTGGGGTTTTTAAGCAGGTAGAAGCCTCTATCTGCTTCCACATTTTTGCTTTTTATTTTAGGCAGGTTTAGTCCTCAGGATGTTTTGCAGATTGTAATCTCAAGATTTCTAAATTTCAGGGTTTTTTTTGTTGAATTTTAGCCCTTTTTTTTAAAGTGTACACTGCAAAAACGGAACTAAAATTAGGTAAATTATTCTTGAAATTAGTGCATTTTTTCTTGATTTGAGCAGGTAAATAAGACTATTTGCCAACGGAATAAGAGTTTTGCACTTAAAGTAGGAACAATTCATCTCCATCATCTTATTTCAAGTGCAGAATATCTAAATATCTTATTTTAGGGGTAGAACTACTAATCCCATTGGCAAATGGTCTTATTTACCTGCTCAACTCAATGAAAAATAGACTCATTTCTAGAAAATATTACTTACTTTTAGTTGCCTTTTTGCAGTGTAAAGTCCTTTTTTGTCAAGATGTCTGTTTGCATACGGCCTGAATCCCACAAACATAAACACTGCTTCAAAAACAAACCTTCCCAGCTATAATATAGGCTACTTTCACACAGCAGCTACATTAATTAGGCCATTTATAACGATAAACGGTAAACAATAGCTGCATTCTACCTTATTTTCAAAACTGCACTGCAAAAAGGCAACTAAAAGAAAGGAAAGTTTTCTTGAAATTAGTGTATTTTCCATTGATTTGAGCAGGTAAATAAGACTTTTTGCCAATGGGATGAGTAGTTTTACCCCGAAAGTAAGAAAATTAGACATCCTGCACTTGAATTGTTCCTATTTTAAGTGCAATAATCTTATTCCATTGGCAAATAATCTTATTTACCTGCTCAAATCAAGGAAAAATGCATTAATTTCAAGAAAGTGTTACTTTTAATTCCCTTTTTGCAGTTTGAATGCTCGCACAGAAGCAGCAGCGAAAAGAAAATAGTTCAAGCTGCAAAAGTTTCCCCGTCTTAAACATGAGTTTAGCAAAAATCATCAGAGTTCATTATTATCACCATATTTTTGTATTAACGAACAGAATAAATGGCGATGGATGGACAGGCGGAGGAAGGGAGGGAGGAATGTAAATAAGGAACATTTTTCCTTTCTCTGTTTTCTTCCTCCATTCATATTCAGAAATGGAAAAACACTTGCAAAAAAAAAGTCATATTTTCTTTCTGCATCACTTTCTTTATAAAACTGTTTGATTTCTTCCTGCATGCTCGGCTGTATTGATTCGTACATGAAAAGTTTCTACAAAAGTTTTCAAATATATATAAATTTCCTGGGGATTTTGAACAGAACCGCATGTTCTGTATTTAAACAGTTTTCTGTCATTTCTGGCCAAAAACAACAGCGATTTTAACCCGGACTGAAACGTGGAATGAATATTAAAAGCTGTGGTTGTCAGTGTAAGCTCAAACATGGCATGTTGGCATTCATGACTTATTGCAATCATCATAAACTTTGATGGTCTAAAGCAAAAGAAAAGGCTGCTTTTAAGGCTGCGTTTAAATAAATATAGTTTTACTCCTTAAACACACCTTTGAGGGTTTAATTAGACACAGACACACACGCTGGCACCCTTACAGCTCAAACAATGCTGCAGTGCTAAAAAGTAATTCCCTAACAAGCTATAATTTATATATAACATAACGTAAAGCATAAAGCATGCCTTTGTTACAGTGCCAGGAAGAAGTACAGATGTCTTCAGTTTCCTTTATGTCACACTTACAAATTTCAGCTCATCAAATGATAACATGAGTAAATCAAAATGGTTTTGAAATGATTTTATTTATGGAGGAAAGATAAAGCTATTTAAACAAACCTGGCCTGGTGGGAAGAACTAACCAGTCTTCCTGTTATCCAATGAAGTTGCACTACAAAACGAGAACTAAAAATAAGTAATTTTCTCAAAATTAATGTATTTCTCTTGGTTTTGAGCCGACAAATAAGGTTATTTGCCACTGGAATGAATATTTTGACCCCTAAAATAAGAAAATTAGACATCCTGCACTTGAAATAAGATGAAGGAGATTGGATTGTTCCTATTTTAAGTATAAAAATTGTATTCCACTGGAAATAATCTTATTTACCTGCTCAAATCTAGGAAAAATATACTCATTTCAAGAAAAGTTTTCTTATTTTTAGTTCTATTTTTGCAGTGTGCAGGGATTAAACTCGTGTTGTGGAGAGCTGACTTCACTTTGACAAGCCAAACCCAGAGGTACTGACTGCCAGACCTGTAGAGTCAAGAAATAACATAAACAGAACCTGTCCGACAACATGAAGTAGGCTAAAAGGGCTCAATGAGACACCTATCAGTCTAGAATGACAGCCATTTCTAAAGGTACGATGCTGGAGCAAGTGATTCACACGTTACCCCTACGTAAAGGCGCGTTCAGGAGTGAAACAGCAGTCCGGCGTTCCAAGCGGACCGTTTAGAGATTTAGAGACCTAAAGGGAAGGACTAAAACTTGTGACGTTTTCATAAAACCTTAAGCTGAAGCACAGGCGAGTTGTGCAGCAGGACATTACACTGCAAAAACGGAACTAAAAATAAGTAAAATGTTCTTAAAATTATTGTATTTGCCTTTGATTTGAGCAGGTAAATAAGATGATTTGCCAATTGAATGAGAGTTTTGCCCTTAAAATAGGAACAACTCATCTCCATCATCGTATTTCAAGTGCAGGATGTCTAATTATCTTATTTTAGGGGTTGAAATACTCATTCCATTGGCAGATAATCTTATTTACCTGCTCAAATCAAGGACAAATACACTAACTTTAAGAATATTTTACTTATTTTTAGATCCATTTTTCCAGTGTAATTCAAAGCACAGCAGCAACTCCAGCTCTTCTTTTCTCTGGCTGAGACAATAAGGTGCTGGAGTCAAAGTTTGGACCTAAATTTCTGCTGCGACCCTCCCCTTGTGCCTGTTCTCCGTCTCACTCACAGGAATAACAAAGCAGAAAGGTGTGCAGGCGTCTGTATAAAATTCAGCTCCTCCTCGGTTCCCAATATTCATGTTAAAGAGCTGCTCAGTAAATTATGTTGATTTGTGAACATCAGCTCAACATTCAGTGACTCTCTGGGGAAAGACAGGATTTTCTATTTAATAAGCTCCCCATTATGAGCATCGACATTTGTTGACCATTGACATTCCACAACTTCTCAGTATAAATTACCACCTAACTTTCACTTTTAGGAACCAAGAAATGTCAGACTCTGCAGAAAAAAACATAATAACAACTGAACGTTTGAAAGCCAGAAGGGAAAGTCCCCCAGCTTTTCCAGAAGGGAAAATCTGTTTCTTTTTCTCTGTTTTGTCACCATAAACTAAATCCATTCTGGCAGGAGACCATTGATCTGACGAAACATCACATTTTAAAGACATTAGCTAAAGTCTGGGACAACATGCAGGGAGGCTTTGGCTATATTATGACACCTGAAAGGCTGTTGACTTAGCTTTGAGCTTTTATTGAGCGGTGATCAAAGTTCTCTACTGCGGCTCTTCTGGTCCATTTTTCACTTCTTTTCTCTGAGTCTAGATAAACTCTACGTACTGTTTTCACCTCAGGGTTCCCATCTGTCCACACTACCATGGTTGGTTGTAAACAGCAGAAAACCGACTGATTTATTAGCTGCTGTTTGTCCTCTGGAGCCCAAAAAACGACCCATTTATGCTGCAGTATCCAATAAATCTTCTCCCATTTCTATAACGTTGCACATTTGTGTTTGTCGAAGTAACGAATAAATGTGAAAAGCAGCGTTTCAACAATGTGGACTCTGCGGTTTTAACTGTGACCATTGAAAAGCAACAAATGGGATTGGGAAACATCAAATTCCTGAAGCTGCAGAAGCTGGAAGCCCCATCAGAGAAAAGCTTTTGTTCCTGTTCGACTGCAGAAGATATTTTCATGATGGATCTGGATTCTGTGCCTGGGAATAAAAAGAAAAACCCTAATTCAGTCCACAAATCCACCTAATATTTTCTGTCGGCCAGTGAAGAGCAGGATCCACATTCCTTGGAGGCTGAGAGGATGATGGTGAGGCTTTTTGCAATAAGGCAGAATTATCTTTAACAGTTGCACATAAACTCTGTTATTGGCTTTTTAAATTGCTTTGGAGACTCGTGATATCGCAAAGCTAAAATTCCCTCGTCACACACAAGAATTTTATATAATTTTTTTTTCTTTTAGTGATTGATTGGAACAGTTCTTCCAACTTCAATAATTAAACCTAAACTATGCAGGGTCAAAAGTATACATACACCCTCTTTTCTAGAGGATAGGTAGTTTTCAGTGGACACTCTAGAAGACTATAGCGCCAATTCATGACAAATATCATATAAAGGCTCTTTCCAAAGTCAGACTCCATCAGATCCTCCAGGTTGGTCAGAAAGTTTCCTCTCTAAGGAAACCCAGCAGGTTGCATCAAGTCTCTCCAAGCAGCATTCACTCCTCCTGAAAGAGCGTAGAGCCACAGTGGACAGTCGTCTGCATTGTTGATGGCTTTGCAGCAATCCCTCATACTGAGCATGCATGAAGCGACAGTGGAGAGGAAAACTCCCCTTTAACAGGGAGGAGAACCTCCAGCAGAACCAGAACCAGGCTCAGTGTGAACGCTCATCTGCCTCCACCCACTGGGGCTTAGAGAAGACAGAGCAGAGACACAGAAAGCTCAAAAGCTCACATTGACCCAGGAATACTTTCTATGTTAGATGGTAATAGAGGATGATCTGCCTCCCCTGATGATGTCACAGCTAACAGAACACCAGACCAGGTGTACCGTCTATGAAGAGAAAAATGACAGAGAACAAAAAGTTAAAAGCTGAAATAACTACAAACAATGCAGATTGGAGAGCAGTAGGAGAACTCAGCAGAGTGAGAGAAATAGACCCTGATGTCCTCCAGCAGCCTAAGCCTATAGCAGCATAACTATAGAGGTAGCTCAGGGTAACATGAGCCACTCTGACTACAAGCCAATGGTTCCCGGGTTGTTCCTGTTTCTTTCATCTGAGGTGGACTGTTTGGATCCACATTTTTGCAAACAAGTCACACATTTGGATAAAATCCGTAGAGGTGATGAGTGACCGTTTATATATTTGTGCCTGTGTGTGTAATATGTCAGGGCTTTTTCCAAAAATGAAGGACAAGTGACAACTTGTCCTTCATTTTTGGACAAGTTGTCTTAGTGGAAGGCAATTTAGACTGGAGGACGGTTAGAGATATAAGTAAAAGAAGCAATCTGAATGCATTCAGTGCAGATTAAAGCTAGGATCAAAATGAGTGAAGCTGTTTTTGGATGAGAGGTAGAACTCTCAAAAGTCCTTTTTTTGTTTCATCACTTGGGTTTGGTAAGGGAGGACATGAAAACACTAAATTATCCCTGTTAAGGATATGAAATGTAAACTAACAAGGAACCAAAGACTAAACCTTGGGGAACGCCACAGGGTTCCCTGCATTAACAAACCAACCAGGTTATTACAGAGCCAGGATGACAACCAATTAAAGTTTTCCTCATTATTGGATCCTGGACTGAGGTAAGGTAGCAAAACATAACAAAAACATTTTAAATTTTTGATAAAAAAATTAAAAAGCACAAAAGAACAATTGCACTGCAAAAACGGAACTAAAAATAAGTAAAATGTTCTTAAAATGAATGTATTTGTCCTTGCTTTGAGCAGGTAAATAAGATGATTTGCCAATAGACTACCATTTTTGCACTTAAAATAGGAACAACTCATCTCCATAATCTTATTTCAAGTGCAGGGTGTCTAATTATCTTATTTTAGGGATCAAAATACTTGTTCCATTGGCAGATAATCTTATTTACCTGCTCAAATCTAGGACAAATACATTACCTTTAAGAACATTTTACTTACTTTTAGATCCGTTTTTGCAGTGTGTTCCTGTTTTGGTTCATGTAAATACTTCATGACGGTCATCTGAAAAACATTCCTGGTTTTTCTGGGTCTCAGGACCCTTTTAGTGTTTTTGTGACTCCTTTTCCGCCCCTTGAGTTTGCCGTATATTCTCTGGTTGTCCTTCAGCAGGAAAAATGCAAACATATGGTCCGGATCAGGGAGAAGGAAGCGTTGCAGGGATAAATTACTACTAATTTTTCTCCTCTGATGGATGTCCTGTCTGCATGACGGACTACAGGGAGTTCTCCTTGGAGGCTCAAACAGATGGCTTACTTTGGAATAAAAATAAGTTGTTCTCAGCCACCGAACGGTTTGTGGAGCTCATAAATTCATTTGAATAATTGGAAACACATATTCCGCAAAGGAACATGTGCCACTGAACGGCCCTGTGGTCGTCTGGCCCGGCTGGCTGCTCCGTTCCGACTCATAATTACCCGTCGGCGTTTTGCACGTCGTTTCAGCGTAGGAAGCATTTCTGCATCTGAAGCGTGAAGCGATGGCGTTGTGCAGACACCACATCATACAGTCTGAGGGCGCGATGCAGACACTTGTGCTCCACGGCCGCTCCACCTACACACGTCCTGGCCTTGGGATACCACACCGGATCTGGAACCGCAGGCCCCACGTTCCCCCAAAACGCAACATCTTCACAGATCTTAGATCATTCTGAGGTCGATCCAAGAATGATCTTTGAAATCCTTTTTAAAAAAAACTCATGGACTGTAAGACAAAGTGTTCTTTTGAGCAGGTGAATCAGATGCTTTAAAAAAAACAACACATTTTTATTTCCACTTGGCTACACTGCAAAAACGGAACTAAAATTAAGTAAATTATTCTTGAAATGAGTGCATTTTTTCTTGATTTGAGCAGGTAAATAAGATTATTTGCCAATGGAATAAGAGTTTTGCACTTAAAGTAGGAACAATTCATCTCCATCATCTTATTTCAAGTGCAGAATATCTAAATATCTTATTTTTGGGGTAGAACTACTAATCCCATTGGCAAATGGTCTTATTTACCTGCTCAAATCAATGAAAAATAGACTAATTTCTAGAAAATGTTACTTACTTTTAGTTCCCTTTTTGCAGTGTAAAATTAAAGCTTCCACACTGCAAAAACAGAACTAAAAGTAAGTGAAATTCTCTTGAAATTGGTGTATTTTTCCTTGATTAGAGCAGGTAGATAAGACTATTTGCCAATGGAATAAGATTTTTGCACTTAAAATAAGAACAATTCATCTCCATCGTCTTATTTCAAGTGCAAGATGTCTAATTCTGTTATTTTAGAGATGGATTGTTCATATTTTTAAGTGCAAAAATCTTATTCCATTGGCAAATAGTCTTATCTACCTGCTCAAATCATGGAAAAATACACTAATTTCAAGAAATTTTAACTTATTTTTAGTTCCCTTTTTGCAGTGCAGCTACAAGGAAGGGAAACCCTCTCAGAACCCTTAAACCTGGAAGGTACACTGCGAAAATAGAACTTAAAAATAAGAAAATCTTTCTTGAAATGAGAGTATTTTTCCTTGATTTGAGCAGAAAAACAAGATTATTTGCCAATGGAATAAGATTTTTACACTTAAAATCTTATTTCAAATGCAGTATATCCAATTATCTTGTTTTAGGGGTAAAAATACTCATTCCACTGGCAAATAATCTTATTTACCTGCTAAAATCAAGGAGAAATACATTCATTTCAAGAAAATTGTACTTATTTTTAGTTTTTGAAGTGTAAAAGGACCAAAGGAAGGAGGGCAGAGTGCCGTCCCTCCTGGTAAGAAGTTAAACTTCTGTTGGACATATTTAAGGAGGAGACCAGTTCTTTCAGAGAAAACCAGAAAGGTCCAACTAAAGTCTGCCGGGGAGAACGTAGATAGAGATCAGAACTTGTGGAGCAACCGATCCGTCTAAAGCTAAATCTTTTAGACAGAGGACATGTTTATCCTTAGAAAACAGATGTGCGCTTATTTCTTGTGCTTATTTCTTGTTTAAGTGGAACTAAATCACTTTATTTTCCAGGGATGTTAAAAAAAAAAAAGATTAGATATTGATCTACGGACATATTTTGAGAAAGAACTGAACAAATCCTAATTTTTCAGCATAACTGTGTGTATTATTCTAATTTACTGAATTTGGGGTTTTCACAAGCTGCAAACGAACGTTTCAGAAAAATTGTGATTCACTTTATAGACATTTATCTTTCTAAATCTAACTCAAACAATCCCTTATTGATGCATAAGTGCACGATCATGTCTGTTTCAGCTTTTTAAAGGTTAAAACTGTGATTAACAGACAAACATATACATGATTTTTCAGCATGAAACAATTCGTGCTTTGTCCGTTTTATTCAAGTTATTTTTTTTTTTTTTTTTTTTTTTTTACATTGTGGATCAACTTTAACTTCTGTTTGTCCAAACGCTGAGAAGCCCAGCCCTGCCTCCTCTGTCTGCCCTTCCTTCCGACCACATTTATATAGACGGCATATACGACTTTATGAGCTCTAACGTTTGGTCAACCTCATCCTCCTCCTCATCCTCCCTCTCTGCCTTCATCCTCGTTTTACAGGAAGCTCGGTTTTGCCCTGCTGAGCTTTAATTCCTTGATCTTTATTGAGATTTATCACTAATTTGATGACTCTGCCCTGTTTTTGTTTGGTTGCTTGATCTTATTTTATGAGAAAATTAAAGATAAGTGTGATGATGGGAGAGAAAAAAGGTCAGGAGGAGATTTCTTCTTTTTTTTTTTTTTGTCGGCACAAATTCATGTGGTTAATTTCCTGGAACAGTTGGTGTCAGCAGGCATGCCCGCCGAAAATAAAACTGTCTTTACTGTAAACCTCAGTGGTGTTGTGAAACTGGAGCAGAATAGAAATATATTTTACTGTCGTACCTCAGAAGGAGTCAGGTAAGTGCAGGAATCCAGAAGTAAGTCTCTGGATGAATAACATTAACAAACTCCTTGATGTAAATGCAGTTTGTTTTTAATAATAATGAACTGATATAATTTTTGACATATTATCTGCTAATTTGTTTTAGGTCTCTATATTTTACTGATGATGATTTTTTTCCTTGGTTTTGACTGTAGGGATGTATCAGGCTAAAACATTTTATACTGTAGTTGATATGTAGTTTATAAAATGGGGCATTGTTGAAAAGTTCTACACTGCAAAAACGGAACTAAAAATAAGTTAAATGTTCTTAAAATCAGTGTATTTGTCCTTGATTTGAGCAGGTAAATAAGATGATTTCCCAATAGAATAAGATTTTTACACTTAAAATAGGAACAACTCATCTCTATCATCTTATTTCAAGTGCAGGATGTCTAATTATCTTATTTTAGGGATCAAAATACTCACTCCATTGACAGATAATCTTATTTACCTGCTCAAATCAATGATAAATACATTAACTTTAAGAACATTTTACTTATTTTTTAGAACCGTTTTTGAAGTGTTGTTGGTAACTATTATTATAAAATATATTTAACCGATTCAGGGTAACCAACAGCTTCATTAAGATAGAAAACAGAAGTCCCATCTCTTGGTGGGATGGCTGCAGCTGGCCGAGCTCACCGGCTCTTTTTGTCAGCCTTTGTGTTTTTGTTCGTTATCGTCCATTTTAAGCTCTGACCCAGAATGGGGGGGAAGAGCTGCTTGAACTGAGGTCAAACTCGGAGCTTAGGGACTGCACTGACTGCCAAAAATCAGACTTTATCCCACCCCAACTGCCACGAACAATAGAAGTTTTCCGCCTCTGAGTCTTGTTTATCCAGAGTCCACCACCAAAACGTTATTTTATCCCATTACTGTTCTTGTTTAATCACACTTGCATTTGTATAGATTTAAAAACGACAATATAATACCAGTTTTAGTTCAAAAGTCAGTAAAGGTAGCCCTTCATATGACAACACCAATGAAGTGGCTCTCAGTTTCTAAAAGGTTGGTGACCCCGGACTCTAGGGGGCAGCGTTGTGCTCCAACGCCAAACGTACTACACCCCTCTACACGTAAAAGTACAAAACACAGCTGTTTCCAACATTTTAAAGCCTCTTTCTTCCAAGACTGGCTGTGATTTCTGTCCAGGAATAGTTCACAGTTTGCTGATCACGGTGATCTTTATGGGCCGAATCATGAAGATGTCGATATTTACGAACCAGAGGCAGAAGGAGAGCTTACTCGTCGGCCATGTTTTACCATATGGGAGTGTCTGCATTGTTAGAAAATTTTCTATGTGCGCAGAGCAGAAACTTTGGCCGAGTTAAGGAGCGCGGTAGCCAGAATGGCGCTATGTGGCCGCGCAGACCTCGCCGATGCGTCAAGGATAAACCAGGCTTGCAGCGGTGGCCTCCTCACCAGGCTAAAGGCTAATCTGCACAGACCAGTTGGGGTCTGCCCAATAGTCCGACAGTCCCACTAGTCTGATATAGTCGGATTTCCCACATTACACAGAATGGTCATGAGTTGTGCCTTAGGTAGTTGGGTTAGGGTTAGGGTTGTCGAACTATTGGGTTGTCGAACTATTGGGTTGTCGGATTATTGGGTTGTCGGACTATTGGGTTGTCGGACTATTGGGGTGTCGGACTAATGCTATGCACCCGAGCAGTTCTGCCCAGCCTCCTCATGGCCAACATTAGATCAATCGCAAACAAAACGAATGAGATCACCTCACATAAGATAGACAGCTATGTAGTGATCTTCAGGGAGACGTGGTTGGATGATAACGTACCTGACGCCGCATTGGAGCTAGCAGGCCGGTCACTCTCTGTTTAGAGCTGACCGGACTGTAGCAGCAGAGAGAAGAGAAGATGGGGGCTTAGGAATATACCTTCATAACTCTTGGTGCACAGCTGTAAAGGCGATTAAAACATTCCCCTATCTGAGATATTTGGTAGTTAAGTGCAGAATATTTAAGCTAGTCAGAGGTCAGCTTTGCTATTATCACTGGAGCAAAGATACAGCCGAAAGCTAATGTGACGCTAGCCCTGGAAGAACTCTTTCGTTTCATCAGCAGCCAAACGAAGAGCAATGCAGAGGCAGCTAAGATCATTGCTGGAGACTTTAATCGTGTTAAACTAGAAGTTGTGCTCCCCCAAATTCATTAAGTTTCTGTCCAGAGACAGCAGTATGTTAGACCAGGTCAATTGCAACATGCCAGGAGCTTATAAAGCTGCTTCAGCTCCTCACTTTGGATCATCAGATCACATTTCTGTGGACCTGATCCCTGCATACAAACCACTGATCTGCTGAACCAGACCCGTTTGTCAGAACTATTCAGATTCGGACCGATGGCGCCTGCTCAGCCGTACAGGACCGCTTTTAAAACACAGATTGGGAAATGTTTAAAGAGGGCGGTGATCTTGATCTAGAAAGTTACACATCATCTGTGCTGTTTTATATTCACTCCTGCAATGATGTTGTCCTTCCCACAAACCAGAAACCATGGGTGGACACTAAGTGCGGTCCGTGCATTTAGATCAGGAGACAGATGGCCTACAGTAGGGCCAGACGTGAGCTAGAAAAGGGGCATCCACAAGTCCACTCCAATTAATGTGTAGCACATTTCAGCAGCAAGTGTTTTACATCATTAAAACCTAAAAACATCATAAACACACGGAAACAGTCACTGGTTGTGAGAGCAGTAACTAACATTATCAGGTAAAAACATCAATATGTTGGTCAATGTTCCTGTTGTTATGGCTGAAAGCAGCTCTGAACTTGAGGTTTTCAGTCTGATTTAAAGGAACTCTGGAAGTTTGTTCCAGATCAGTGGAGCAGAGGAACTAAAAGCTGCTTCTCCATGTTTGGTGCTGGTTCTGGGTCTGCAGAGTTGACCAGAACCAGCAGATCTGAGTGGTCTGTTGGGTTGATGCAGCAACAGCAGGACTTTAATGTATTTAGGTGCTAAGCCGTTCAGTGATTTATAAACTAACAGCAGTATTTTAAAGTCTAGTCTTAGAACCGGGTCCATGTTCTCTACGTTCTTAGTCTCAGTGAGAACACAGGCAGCAGCGTTCTGGATCAGCTGCAGCTGCCCGATAGATTTTTTTAGGCGGACCTGTGAAAACACCGATGCAGTGATCAGTTCTACTAAAGATAAATTCATGGAATAGTTTTTCCACGTCCTGCTGAGACATCAGTCCTTTAATCCTGGAAATGTTCTCCAGCTGGTAGAAGGTTGACTTTCTCCCTACCTTCCAGCGGGGGGTAAACCTGGGTTATCTGCAGCCTCTCTGTGGGGATCCTCTGAACCCTAAAGCCCCGGTTCCTTCAGCTTCTGCCTGGATTGACCTGCTGCATGCTGGGTAGCTAACAAACTAAAGCTAAACATTCAATACCTCTGTAAGTCAAAGATCTGGGCCAATGTTGGGGAGTCCAGTGTCTTTTCAGAGCTTAATTAGATTTATTTTAACTCTCTGCAGACATCAGGTCAGAGAAGGAGAAACACCAATTGTTTTTTGAGTTTCTACAACAAACAGCTTTCATTTTCAGCCTCTCTGTCCAGTTTTTAGCTGAACGTCTTTTAGCTCGTTAAGGACTTTTAAATCTAATTGACTCTTAGCTTCACACGTTGGGTACTTGGCCTAAACCAGTACGTGGCCACACACTGGTCTGTTTTGGAGCTCCTTTTAAAGCGGCTATTTGTCTCTACGTCTCTAAATGATCTCGTATGTGTTGTTCAAATCGACACTCCATAGGGGAAAATGAAGTTCCCATGGAACACTGAACCATTACCGGAGTTCATTTTATAGCTCTGGAGGGTCCGATAGTTTTATTGTCATCTTGTCTTGCTTCAACACATTTTTCACCGTTTTCCCAAAGTACAAAACAATAAGTCTGAGTGGATTCCGAGTCAACAGGGTCACAGTAATCCTCGCTGCTTAAATGTAAGACAGATGGATTTGTTTTGTAAAGTCGGAAGAATTTCAAGCATTTGGGGTTACCGTGACTTGGATGATAGGTGTTTTAACTTTATGCAACCGACAACCTTTTCTTTCTACCTGTGAGTTGTTATTTTTCACTATCATGGAATCTTTAAGCGCTTTATATCCGAGGTTTTTCAGAACATGCAGAAAATCTGTTGAAGGTCCTCTTCCAACCTGGGAAGCAAGTCCACTGGTCGTTTCCAAACCGCACACTTTAATCTACATTCTGTGGCGCTAGAATCACTTTCAGCAGTCAAGAGCGCGAAACCAATGAAACCTGAGCGTTCCTGGGTTTGTACTCACTGAGTACGTGTCAACCACCTCATCTCCATACGCCGTATGATAAATGATCTCAGGGCTCTTGTGTTTTCTCTCCTTTGACTCCTGGCACATGGAGCAGCGACAGGGTTCTCGCATTTTTCGCATTTGTGACCCGACCGCATGTTTGATAAATCCCAGCGCTGGGAGGTAACGGAGAGGTGAGGATGAGGTGGAGGGAAAACGGACAAAGTTACCTAACTCAGCCGTCTGGGGGGAGGGGGGGAGGGTCTGCTTTTTACTGTGGATTCATGCTGTGGGACACTAGTTTGTCTCTTTTGCTGGTGTGGATGTGGCCGTTAGAAGCGACCTTCCCCCTCTTTAGACAACCACAGAGAGTGATTGCTGGGGTTTAAGGAAGAAGTAGTTCTCAGCAGGATGTAGGCTGTAGTTGTTCAACCTGAGATGTTCAGAAATGTTTTACTCTTTTATGTCAGTAGGGATGATATTACAGTTTACTACGGAGGTCAGAGATTGCATTAACTAAATCCAAAAGTAACGGCAGTAAAGGCTAAGGATGGAAATCTTTGATGGGAATCAAGAATTTTATTTAAAATTCTTCTTCTAACGTATAAAGCACTTAATAATCAAGCTCCATCATATATCAGAGCTCTGATTACCCCGTATGTTCCTAACAGAGCACTACGCTCTCAGACTGCAGGTCTGCTGGTGGTTCCTAGAGTCTCTAAAAGTAGAATGGGAGGCAGATCCTTTAGCTATCAGGCTCCTCTCCTGTGGAACCAACTCCCAGTTTTGGTCCGTGAGGCAGACACCCCGTCTACTTTTAAGACTAATCTTAAAACTTTCCTTTGTGACAAAGCTTCTAGTCAGAGTGGCTCATGTTACCCTGAGCTACCTCTATAGTTATGCTGCTATAGGCTTAGGCTGCTGGAGGACATCAGGGTCTATTTCTCTCACTCTGCTGAGTTCTCCTACTGCTCTCCAATCTGCATTGTTTGTTGTTATTTCAGCTTTTAACTTTTTTTCTCTGTCATTTTTCTCTTCATAGAAGGTACACCTGGTCTGGTGTTCTGTTAGCTGTGACATCATCAGGGGAGGCAGATCATCCACTATTACCATCTAACATAGAAAGTACTCCTGGGTCAATGTGAGCTTCTGTGCTTTCTGTGTCTCTGCTCTGTCTTCTCTAACATAGAAAGTACTCCTGGGTCAATGTGAGCTTCTGAGCTTTCTGTGTCTCTGCTCTGTCTTCTCTAAGCCCCAGTGGGTGGAGGCAGATGAGCGTTCACACTGAGCCTGGTTCTGGTTCTGCTGGAGGTTCTCCTCCCTGTTAAAGGGGAGTTTTCCTCTCCACTGTCGCTTCATGCATGCTCAGTATGAGGGATTGCTGCAAAGTCATCAGCAATGCAAACCTGGAGGATTTGATGGAGTCTGACTTTGGAAAGAGCCTTGAGATGATATGTCGTGTATTGGCGCTATATAAATAATTTTTTTAATATAATTAGCTGCATTGATGAACCGACTGTTCATCTGTTCAGGCAAACCAATTCCTTTACCGGTGATGAAAATGAGAGCAGTGTACCGAGTGCAGACAACCTGACATAACTCCATTTATGGTATTCTAAACCATATGTTTAACAGACAACCAGTAATCTTCTATCTTTTAACACACACTTCTTTTTTTAATGCATAGATAATGGGAAATTTTTCTGCGTACATGATTGAGTTTTTTGGCTCATTTTAGTGATATTTTGGTCAACAACAGAAAACAGAGAAGCATATTTTCCTCTATGCAGCTGAACTCAGGCCAGCAACAGTCTAAGAGGGTTTTGCCAACAGTTCTGCCAAAGGAGCCTCCACGGTTTAGCCTCAGTCTCCAGGGCTTTTTTTTCTTTCCCCTGAATAATAAATTGCTTCACCATGCCGGGGGTGAGGGGGTGGGGGGGTTCTTGGGTTGTGGTGTCTGATGGTCGGTGAAGCGCTTGCTCCCACGACCGAGCGGCGGACCTCTCGGTGAACTCCACTTCCTCAACCATCATAACGACTTGTTGCCAAAACCGGCGGGTCAAGGTCCAAAGACGATTGCGCGGTTAACCAGGAGAGGCAAACAGTGCATTAAACGAAGACAAAGAAGTGCTTAAAAAACGTATCAGAGGCAACACAAGAGTCCAAATTCAGGTCAAACAAACAACAGAAGTGACAAGAACACATATTTATATATAGATGTGATGGTCTTCCATTCAGATTCCCCTTCACTCACCTTCACTACAAAATGCTCAGCGAGGGCGTGACGCTCTGACACTTTTTACCTTAAATGACTTTAAACGCCTCTAATTTCATCTCCATATGCAGTTTATCCACCAAAACGGAGGGATTTCTTTCTGCTCTGCCCCGGCGGGTCTCTCCCTGCTACAACACGAACATACTTCAGCAGTTTTTTACCTGTTAAAACTGGAATTAAAGGGCATCTTTGATCACATCTCCTCCATAAAACACTGATGCATAAACGACTTACAGTCTTTGAAGAGTGACTGATGCTGATTTCTGTCTGCTTGAAGAAAAGAGTGATGCTGCGGGCTCCTCTTCCTCTAAAAAGAGTCTTCGTCTCGTTCTCCAGTCATTAGAATCCCACGATTGCATAAATACGTCGTTTTTGTTGTTGCTGCTGTCAAAGCCGACCGTTTTATGTTACCGGACTCCATCAAAACCAGAAATGCCTTCTGGGAGATCTTTGATGTGAATATTTGGTAGGACTGGACGGTACAGAGGAAAAAAAAGCATATCGATAAAATAGAAATCATATGGATCAATATCGCTAATTATCAACAAATTTAAAACATGTATTTTAAGTGCAGCTCTGACCATTTTATGCTGTTGCTTAGCGACCTGTTTTTAGATAAAGACACAAACACTGAATTCAAGTTTTTAAAACAGAAAAAATAACGCGTGCTCTCTGAACCCTTTGAAGGGGGCGGAGCTTGGTGATGGAGCGGCCCTGGGTCTGCGTTGTGATTGGTTGGGAGGAATTAATGATGTAATATTAACCTACATGATAGGCTAGAATGCAAAAGAAAGGAAAACTGTTATTCTATTGAACTTTGTATTGACCCCATCATCGATATACGTCTATCGATCGATATACATCGTTACTGAATTATCGTCCAGCCCTAAGATTTGGTTGTTGTAGCTAATGAAGTATTTGGAAAAACTTCTGAAAAGCAGAATATGAGCCCTTTTAAATGGCTTCCACCACACGTAGCATGGACGGAAATTCACTTACAAATAAATCCACATTTCTGGCTGTGAACGAGTCCCAGTGGGGAAAGAACTGTGGAGCATCTGCAGCCATCAGGCTCATCTATGAACTTCAGCACTGAGAAGTCTGATCTGAACTTTTAGTCCTTCCAGGCCTGTTGTTGCCTAAATTTAGCTTAAACTGAAGCAAAAAACACAAGAGATTGAGTTCATTTATCCCTTAAAGACATTAAAATTTCCAAATAAACAGCTTTTCCTCCCTCAGTGGTGTGGAAAACTCCTGATAAATCTGTAATTCTTCGTATTTTTAACACATTTCTTTCCACGGTCAAAGACTTTAAAGGAAAATCTGGCCGCTTGGCAGGAAAGCAGAAGGCAAGAGGGCTGAATCTGCCATGTTTCGTTTGTGTACATTGTCTCAAACGCTGGATGAAGCAGCATAAAGGAGGAAAATTAAGCCAGCTTATGTAACAATAAAGTATATTTATTCAATCTTCAACCAAACAGCTGCAAAGAGAGATGCTGCCAGACACAGATCAGCTTCCTACCAACACCAAAGTCTAATCTGAGCCAAACACGGCGCTAAACCTTAAGATACAGAGAAGGTCTCGGCTGCTTTTCCGTCGTTCCCCCGTCTCACAACGTTCTGAATTTCACGTACAGCGTTCCTGCATCCGGAGATCTTAGAGAACCAGGCACATTGAAACAGAGAAGTCACTATTTACAGAGGATATGGCTCCAAAAAAAACCCAAAAAACAAACATCACAGTTTTAAAAAGGACAACAGAACCTTACAGCCCATTTTCTCCAACCCCCATCCTCTCCTCTCCCTCTTCTGTCTGCCGGTTATAAGATACAGTAGGATCGCATCAGCATCTCTGAGCGCCCGGTGGCTCCAAAGCACAACGGACCATCATGGAGACTCGCAGATGTGGAAAAACTGGGGATTTTCCTGTGAGCCGAGCCTTTTTCACGCCGACTGTCATTTTATTTTGTTGTTGCACAGGATCACATCATTTGTTTCTAACTCAGTAAGTTTAATTCACACTAAACAAGCCATCTAATTGGTGCTGAACGGAGGTGGAGGCTAAATCAGTGGGACAACTGTTGCAATGTTTTGCTCTTTCTAGCTTATTCTGTGCATGGAATCATGTATAAACACTGCAAAAACGGATCTAAAAATAAGTAAAATTGTTCTTAAAGTTAGTGTATTTGTCCTTGATTTGAGCAGGTAAATAAGCTTATCTGCCAATGGAATTAGTATTTTTACCCCTAAAATAAGATCATTAGACATCCTGCACTTGAAATAAGATGATTGAGATGAATTTTTCCTATTTTAAGTGCAAAAATCTTATTCCATTGACAAATCATCTTATTTACCAGCTCAAATCAAGGACAAACACACAAATTTTAAGAACATTTTTACTTACTTCTAATTCCGTTTTTGCAGTGAACAGAGCATTAAAGTGATGAAAATATTCCCTCATCCGACCTGAGCGGTGCTGGCCTCTCAGCGAGTTTACCTGGTGGTCCAAACGTATTCTGGTGATTTATGGGATATCTAGCCAGTGTTTACAGCCTAAATAATTTAAATAAATGCGTAAATATGCCATTTTATTAGTACAGAACAGTTTTGTTCTGAATTAAAGCTGCAACAGTAAAACTAGTGCAGAACACAAAGCTAGTGTTGCTTCGCTTTCTGCCTTTTGACATTTGTTTGCATGATTAACAGTCTTCTTACTTATTTATTGCTTATTTTCAGCTGGTTGTGTGGAATATATGAGTGGAAAACTGACAGGCTATTTAATTTATGACCATATTCAGATTGAATCCGGGGTCCCGTCTATGTGAAGCCTCCTTGATGAAAGTCCCTCAGCAATAAACACCTGGAAATACCCTAAATGTTGTGAAAACTGGAAGCCCAAAGCTGCATAAAGAGGACCCAACTGCAAACTACTGGATAGAAAATAATCCTTCTGTCTGATGTTTATTTTAAGACAAATATAGAGCCCTTTAAAACTGACTTCCCTTTATAAATTCTTCTCTTTTGCTTTTTTTTTTTAAAATCACACCTAAATGTTTGAGATCATCAAAAAGTATTAATATCAGACAAAAATATAAAAAAAGTGGTGCTTTTTGCTCCATAACAACAAAAACTTTGCTGAATTACTTAATTTCAGCCGCACTGGAGGGTTTTCCAGCATGAAGTCCCACCTTTGAAGTCCGAACTTTGACTAGGCCGCTGCAGAACGTTCCGGTTCTCTGTCCTTTGCTGTTTTCTCCTTTAGTGGACGCTTACAGTTAATTCAGGATTAAAAAAAGAGGAGATTACCATTTCACACACGGCCAGGTTGGTTTGGACAGCTTTTAGTCTCATTAATAAATCAAATCATAACTGGAAGACTTTTGTGTTTAATCAGAACATCTTCGTCTGATGTTAATATTTTATGGATGATCTAAAACTTTTGGCGTTGAAAAGAAAAACAGCAAAAGACTTTTTCACAGCACAGTTTATGTACATAGCTATTGTTTCTTAGTGTGACTAAATAAAACCCCAAAGTAAATGTATTTACCTTTTTTTTAACCAATTAAACAAGAAAATGGACCCAGGTTCCTTTATAACCCAGAACCCATCGTTCTGTTGTAGTTTCCAACTGTGTGCGCTGATCGCTTCTAACTATCGATTTCTTAACAAATAAATTGCTCCACCTGTTTTTTCTCTGGCTAAAAAGAATTCTTGAAATTGAAGTAAAACTTCAATTATTTTATAATTTATAGAAATCTGGAGGACAGGACTAGCTTTTAATGGCGCTGCTTTAGTTTTAATGAGCTGAACTCGAACAAAGTTCTTGATTCAAAGAATTTCCACATTTTAAACTCCTGCTACTTCTACAAAAACTACAAACAAACATATATAACACACAAAAAAAAACATAATAACCCAACATTTCCCTTTAGGTGCATAAGAAGACGGCGGAAAGACGTCCTGGGTCAGATTTACAAAGATTTTCAAGCTCCTTAAAATCAAGACAACCTTCTCTGGGTATCAGCAACGAAGACATCTTAGATGCTTGACGATGTTCCAGAAAGAGAAAAAAATCCCAGGTTCCAAAAAGCGTCGGGAATATTTAGAAAAACCACAACCGGACAAGAAAAGGTGTCCCAGGGGCCGAGAAGGCGGGTCTAGAGCCGGGTGCAGTTGGTGAAGCTGTCGGACAGGATGATGTTCTTGTAGAAGTTGTCGGTGCGTGTGGAGCAGTAGCCTTTCACCTTGTCAATCATCTGGCTGACGGGGAGGATGGAGGAGGAGGAAGAGGAGGAGGAAGAGGAGTTGGGCTCTGCGTCGGAAGAGGTCGAGGAGACGCACTTGGGGCCGGTCTGGTTGGAGAAACGTTTTTCTGCAGAACGAGACGAGAACATGTTGAGCGTGGGGCGCAAAGCAGGAACGCAGAACCGCTTAAATCAACGCTGCGACTCTAATTCCCAGAGTTATTACGACTAAAAAAAGTTTTACAGCTTTAATTAAGACAACATGTTACCACACATGAAAAAAAACAACAACACACGGGGGGTTTAAATGACATTAAAACCTGCACCACATCTTTCAAAGTCAACAGAAGCAGAGAGAAGAGGAATGTGAGGCCAGGATGTCTAAAAGAAACAGAACCTCTGTGCATCTCAGCAAAGATGGGCGATGATGCCGAGCGCCGCCCTGCAGACCGGCACAGACCCCTAAATCCAGCAGGAAAAGGGGTCTGCACTCGCTTTGTTATTCAAGAAAACACCAAATACCTCAAACCGCTGTCACGGTCTCAGTCAAGAGTCCTCAGGAAAGTAGGCTTCGTCTTTTCCTCCATCTAAAAACCAACGGGGGGAACTGGAGAGAAGCTGAGCAGACGTGTTGTCACCTGCTTTCTACGGGGCGAAGACGGCAGACGCCCTGGACTCTCTGACGTCTGACGGCTAAGAACCACCAGATACTAAACCACAGATACGTTTGTTTTTGGCGTCGTGGGAGGAAAAGCAGAAAACCGTCTGAGGCAAACGCCACACACATAGACTGTGGATCAGAAACCAAAGGGTACAGCAGACAAAAAATAATAAAGAAATACTAGAAAGGCTTCACCATCGCACAACTAGGCCAGCAGGACTCCCACTCTGCAAAAAGGAGCTAAAAGTAAGTAAAAGGTTCCTGAAATGAGTGCATTTGTCCTTAACTTGAGTAGCTAAATAGGATTATCTAGCAATGGAATGAGTATTTCAGCCCCTAAAATAAGATAATTAGATATATTTACGTGAAATAAGATGATTGAGATGCAAAAATCTGCAGATCATTTAAACTTGCTGCTCAAATTAAAGACAAATGCGCTCATTGCATAAACATTTTACTTATTTTTGGTCTGAAAGACCCTCATTAGTGCTGTCCTGAAGAAGCCTGTATAAAAAGACGAATGTTTTTAAGGTCCGTCTTTGGCAAGGCAAGGCAAGGCAAATTTATTTATGTAGCACAATTCAGTACAGAGACAATGCAAAGTGCTTTACATGATTAAAATATAGGAATAAAAGCAAGTAGGGATAGAATGTAGTTGTGCTTGTGGGCCATGATGATCCCGACATGGAGTCACAGACGGAAAAGCTAAATCATATTTTTTAATCATCACACCTGCTCTGACATGTTGTTCAAAGCTCTTTGTTTGACTCGTTAAACCAAACTGAGAAGCTGCCATTTGATAACTGACTCACTGTCAATCAGTTCTCTTTGTCCTGCTGCCATGGGTGTTTTTTTGTTTGTTAAATTTCTCATGTAAATGATGTTTGTTGGTTTGAAACCCTCCTGCTTCCAGAAGCGTTCAACCCTGAAAACCGTTGCAGCCAGCAGATGAAACAAGCCTGTGTCCTGTCAGAGCTTCACAACGGCAGCCACGTTCTTATTTGCTTTTCATTTTCTAGTTCCCAGCACGTGTGCCGAGGCGGGGGTGGGGGTGGTGGTGGGGGGGGGGGGGGGGGGGGGGGTGTAGTCATACCTCAGACCCTCAGGACAGGAGGGGAAACAGAAGACGGGTGTACATCATCCACATAGAGAGCCAGAGGGATAAATTCACTCTGCTGCACAGTTCTGATCAATGCGCCAGTAAAAACACGGCGAAGATGTTTTGGAACAGCCTCCTTTAATCCTTGTGAAAACGTAAAGAGCTTCGTTCTGTCTGAAGAATGTTCGGAGCTCCAGCCGGGATGAGAGTGCCACGTTAAAGCAGCCTACACAGAGTCTGACAGACTATTTATACCGTCAAACATAACCGGCAATGATTTAACAGCTCTGCAAAGAACACCAAACATCCTGCGCCTGATAAGAAAAACTGAACCCGTCATCAAACTTATGTGTTGATTCAAAACAAATCCAAAGGCTGAATCCTAATGTTTAGCATTTCGCTGCATCGCCAACAGATTCCACAGATCATTTCATGATGTGAAAAAGTTTTATACAAGTTCCAATATCTGGTTCTCTCATTTTTGGGCACAGCTTCATTCACAAAAAGGGTGATATCGCTCTGTTTCTACCTCAGGTGGAGACAGAGCGCTAAATGGAGCGGGAGATTAAGAAAAAGCAAAGTTCTCAATTAATCTATGTTCTTAACTTGATCTGCATGTCCAACATAATGGGATCCCTGAAGTCAAATTCCCTGCTCGCGTCACAAACGTGACGATTAAAAGCTGGTACCGTTTAGCTCTAAATGATCTAAAATCTTTTATTTCTTCTAAATCGTCCTGTCTGGCAGTGTAACATTAAGAATTGATGTCTTAATGCCAAAGAGAGACCAACAGATTTAGTTCCATAAGTGGAACTGCTTTCACCATAGAGCTCCGCTTGATACGTTCGCAAAAAGCTTTATTGGATTTTATTCTGGGACTATTTTATGTTCAATGGACACTGAAACAGGTAAAAGAGATAAAACAAAGTGATAAATGGGAGAAAAGGTGAAAGAGAAAGAGGAGAGGAAAGGGAGAGAGTGATATAGCATCCTCTGAGTCTGCTTCTACACCTGCAAAAAGAGATATAAAAAGAAAAGAAAAAACAGACGATAAAGTATTACAGGTACAAACAACCAACACCCTGATACCATCACTGAAAAATATACAGAATTAATTAATATTATTTTATTAGTTTTTGTAATTTGGACCTTGAGTCTGTAATAAAATCTATCTATCTATCTATCTATCTATCTATCTATCTATCTATCTATCTATCTAATACCACATGTATAAAGTGACAACTAAAGTGGTTTTCTGTATAGAAGTGAGTCTGTAAGCACCTGTAGGTGTTTGTGAGAGTGAACTTGTGTATGTGAGGTTTATCCATGAGGGAAATGCTTAATAGTGGTTGTAAGGAGCCAAAGACCCCCAGAGCACCGAGGCGTTTAAGACTGGGAAGGCTAAATGAGTGAATTTCCCTTTTAGGTGACTCCTCTGGTTGAGTCTTCTTGCCTGCAGAGGCTTCCTCACTATTCAGGGATTGTTTGTGTGTTTTAGTCTCTGTGACGGTTGCATTAGCTGTTGAGCATTGAATAGTTCCTGCGGTCTGAAACCATCCAAAACATCCTCCGGGAACCATGAAGCCAGTCAAGAAGTTGTGGTTGGATACATGCATAAACAGGAGGCCAGGTGCCAAAGTCAGCACCATTACAGGGTGAATGTCCGCCCAGTCCTTTTTTTAACTCCTCTCCCTGTCCTTGTTAGACATGTCAGTCTGAATCCTGAGTTTATGCTAATAATGCTAAGTAAATGCACGCTGGACCAACACCAGCCGCCCTAAGAGGTTTCCAGGTGCCAAAGCGGTCGTACTCAACCTATACCCCTCGGGCCAAATAAAGCACATTTTGTACGAGCCGGACCTCCTGCACTGCCAGCGTGACGCCGTCATGCAGGAATTTAGCCTTCATCAGAGTCCTGCTGGGGAGAAAAAGGCTTCCTTGGCATGGCAGGAAGAGCTCCACCATTCTTAAACAAGGTCCTCTCCGAGCTCAAACGGGTGATTAATGTCACACCCAGTTAAAACGAGCTAAAAGGTCCGAATCAGAAAATCGGAAGCAATTTTTATTTTATTGGATTATAAAGTGGTGACTGGTGAGAACGGTGTTGGAGGAAATACTGAATCTCTGTGCTACAGTAGAGCTAATGTCTGAAGGGGGACAACTTGGAGACAAAAGATACACTATTGAGTATCTCTGAATGTACATCTTTCATAAAAATCTATTATTTTGGTGTATTCTGGTGGCTTGTTGGTGCAGGATAATCCTAATCCAACATTGTACCTTATAAAACAAAGGCCCTTCTATCAGATTAAGGGTGTCCAACCCGGTACTAGCAGGGTTGACCTCGTTAAGCGGCCGTTGAGTATATTCTCTCCACAGAGCGCTGCGTCTGTGAAACGCCAATGTTTGGTGTCTGCAAAGAAAATACGGAGATATTCCAGACATATGAAGACGTGAAGAGAGTTTGTGTTTAAAGATATGCCGACGCAACGCTGTTGTAGTCGACGCCGCAACAAACGGCCTTCTTCCCATTAGCTTTAAAGGCCGTTAGGGAATCTCAGAAGTTGTTGTTTCCATCAATCTCAATAAATCGAAGGCAGTAGAGCCGTTTAAACATAGAAAGTACGTTTAATTAACCATTTCAACTGGTTTTTGTCCAGTTGTAGTGACTTTTAGTAGAACGTGTCCATTGAGTACTTCTACATTTGCTTTTGCTTTATTTGATCATAATTAAAACAAAACCTTTTCTGCCTGAAAGGGAAACGTTTTGAGGCAGATGAACAGGATAATGAGTTATAAAACGGCTGTTTTATCGTCACAGGCTGTGCTACGGCCGTCACAAAACAAGGAAACCAAAGGTGTGTTGAATTTGGCTTTTTCTTTTTAGGACGACAATAAATAGCAACCAGGATTTTAAGACAAAAACAAACAAAAAACACATAACTTTGCCCCCTCAGATATAAAAGCAAAGGTGCAACAGAGCGTGTCTTTAATCAGATGCGAACAGACCGTCCCTGCTTTAGGCGGGACAACAGCGAGGGAAGAGGCCTAACCTGGACCCGGCGCTGTTTTATTGTTAGATGAGCCAACGAGCTGACATAAGACTGAACAGACAGGCAGGAAGGCTGGAAAAAGCTTGATTAAAGTTGTACAATAACAGGCAGAGCTTTTCATTGGGTCCCATGGCTGCTGGTCTGCAAGTCTTCTGGAGACGTTCTCGCTCCGAACGGCGCCAACAAAACGACAGATTGGAAAGTTTCTCTGGTCATTCCTGGAAGTTAATCAGGTGTTACTTCCAAAAGCGTTGGACGTTATTCCTGTGAGCTCCTCTGTTGTTTATGAGGTTTAATATGTGGACCTGTGTGAACCGGCCCAACGTCGTCAGAACCGTGGAGGTCTCCTGTCACTCCCGTCCATCTGGAACCAGTAACAGGCCTCACTGAGCAGAGGATGCATAGATCAGCCAACACGTCGTTACATTAAAGCGTTGGCCAAACTCTATGAGTGACTCTGTTATAGCTCACTGTCAATGTATAGAGCAGCAGACAGTTAGCCATTACAAGCATTTTCTCCCGATTGTCCCATAATTTAGCTAAAAGAGAAAACCTCTTCCTCATAATATGGATCGATCCAATCTAAGATTCCCCAACAACCAGCAAAACCGTTGTTAGAGCAAAGAAAAAAATAATCCTCATCCATCCACAGACAACTGCAACAAAGGTTTACGCCTTTTTTAAGCCTGAAACGTCATAACCAGGAGTTTTAGCTTTGGAGTGATTCAGAAGGAGACGACATAAATTTTATCTTAGTGAGGAGCTGTGATTGACCCTGTGGCTGGATGTGACGCTGTACAAAAAAAAAAAAAAAAAAACACAGACACACACGTACAAATGTGCCCCTAGTGATCAGAGGAGAGAAATTAATCGATTACACTGGATTAAGAAATGTGTGTAGCAAAAATAAAAAATAAAATAATAATAATAATAATAATAAGCATCACACAAGCAAACTTCTAGATGACCATTTAGGCTACTGGCATCATTAGACACAATACAGAAAATTATTTCTCACCTCGTTTATCTTATCCAAAGTTTTTATTTATATATTTTTCTCTGACTTTTTTCAATTTATTCTAAATTTTTTTTATTATAGGGAGTATTTCTTTAAATGATATAAAACTTCCTCTGTACCATATTACTGGTAGATTTCACTAATTTGAATTCACGATTATTCATTATTTTACCTATTATTTATTTATCCTTGATAAAATTACGTTACCAGAGCCGGACCTTTAACACGTCAGACCGCTGAAACGAAAAAATGTCCCCCTTTGGGGATGATAAAGTTTATATTATCTACATATTATAAATTAAAGAAGTATATTGGCTCATTTCCTCCACAGCCAATCAGCTCCCTCTGTTTTATTACTATTAATCGATTACTTATAGATTAATAGTTAATTAGATTAAAGTTTGTTTTATCTAACTGATAATGTTCACTTAGATCTTCCTTCAGTGTACTAATACGGCTGCCATCCAGCAGGGGGCACTGCCAGTCATTCTAAAGTGGTGCCCGACCACAGTAGTTGTTAGAGAAAGAAGAAATAGCGGACGCAACATGAGGAAATCCAAATGGAGTCCAGTGTGGGATTACTTTTGTTTAATTAGGATGCGAAAATCTCTTTATGCAGTTCAGTTTTTAAACATAAAAACTCAACAAGCTCATTAAAACGTCAGCTAAACAACTCCCATTCAGCCGGGCTGCATGGCGGAGCAGAGTCAGCTTCTCAACCAGAACTCCCTGATGTGCTCAGGAGGCGAAGATGTGATGACAGAAAAACGGAGGGAATTATGCAAAAAGTTTTAACGTGATAAAAAAAAGACATGAAGACAAAAATCACTGTGGATTAGTAGTTTTTCATATATTTTATTCTATTCAACTTATGTGTTTCTATTCAGTAACCTAATTTGTTCAGTTTTTTTTGTATTTAAGATGTCCAAGTTTATTAATGTATGAATTTGGTTTATTCAGTCAGTATTTAATACAAGTGGCAAAATAAACTGTAAAAAAAAATGACGTACCTCTTTTAAAAATCAGCATATTGTAAAAAAGTCTAAGTCTTAGTCTAAAAAAAAAGTTATGTGGAAATACCCTCTTGATACAACAGGAAACTCAGGTTTTTAAGAAAATGGCCGCTTATGAATTAATCGTTAGTCGCTGGATAAGATCAATCAACTTTAGATTAACTCATTAATAGATAAATCCAATAATGAGTTAATCTAAATCAGAATAATTACACAAACTGGACCTCTGCCTAGAAATGGTTCGTCTCCACAGAGAAGTAATCAGCCACCACAGGCATGACTGGAACCGGGTCCCGTTTAAGCGGGGCACAAACAGGTACTGCTTATCCACAGGTAAAGGTCAAGAGGTCAAGTCGACCAGCGCCTGTTTTCTTCTTTCTGACACACTGCATAGGAGAAAACCTCTTTATAACCTTCTCTCTGCGTCCCGTTTCACTGGACCTGAAAGGTGCTGACTCGGTGTTCTCCTCGCTCGGAACCAGCTGTGTATTTGTGGAACGTTCTGGACAAACAAGGCCCGCTCCAGCCCACCTGGCGATAAGAATCGGATCCTGAGACCTGGGTGTTAATCTGTTATTCCTGACTGTCGTCTGGGGATGCGGTGAAAAGGAAGCCCAGCGCGCGGCCCGCCAAATCAGCGGCGGGCCCGAGCTGGACCCGCGTTCTGTGCCGTCGAAGCCAAACTAAAGACAAAACACGGATCAGATCCTCTGCAGCTGCACAAACTGAAAAATTGCTCCAAACTGTCAGAAATTAAATCTTCTTACTTCACTTGCATCCATGTCCAGCCAACATTGTTCTGAAAAGGTTCTGTGGCACCGGGAGCCAAATAAGCTGTTGTGAAATTTGTCACTTGTGCATGAAAACGAAAAAAAAAAAATCTTTCACATGAGGAAACCCGGAGAGAAAATTAGATAATGATGGATTTTCTCTGGTGGAAAGAGCATCTGGTCTCACTTAAAGTCCAGCTGAACTCAGCAGAGGCCACTAATTCAGTCAGAAATCAAGTCAGATGGATTCTAAATAAGTTATCTATGGAGCTAAAACAGTGACAGCTTGCAGAAAAGACACGTGGCATTGTAAAATCACACATTTAACAATTAAACATTGAAAAATCACTTACAATGACATCGAAAAAGAGATTTGGCATTGAAAAATTAGACATTAAAAAGTCAAACATTGTTAGAAAGTAAAAACTGATGATTTTCTCATTTTATGCTGCAGCTTTTATTCAATTAGATGTTTTCAGTGTCTCTGCAGAGTTCCTTCAGCTACGATGCCACTACAAGCTGGCACTGTTTTACCGTCGGGGGCGGGGCTAAACTGAAGGCCCCTTCATGGACCCTTTCGGTCTGAGCTTCTTGTTTAACGAATAATTAGATTGTACCGTTTATATGGGCAAACAATCAATTAATTAATCATAATTTGTGTGTATATGCACCTGGCTTTATTCAGAATAGAACCACTCTGACAAGTGCAGTTATAAAGTTCCCCTCAAAAAATGGTAAATGGTAAATGGCTTGTACTTGTATAGCGCTTTAACTGGTCTTGACAACCTCCAAAGCGCTTCACACTACAGTTCAGTCATTCACATATTCACACCCTGACGGTGGTGAGCTATGTTAGTAGCTAAAGCTGCCCTGGGGCTGGCTAACAGAGGTGAGGCTGCCATGCACCGGCGCCACCGGGCCCTCTGACCACCGCCAGCAGGCAATGTGGGTGAAGTGTCTTGCCCAAGGACACAACGACAGAGATAGTCAGTGAGGCAACCTGCAAATTGCAAAACGAACTCCTTAACCTCTGTGGCACGTCGCCCCATAAAAAAAAAAACATAGAAGAAGAACTTCTGTATTTGCGAAACAACAAAAATAGTAAACAAAGCCGTTTTACACGAGTTTTTTTTTGTCTTCTGAGCGCCCAGGCTGGACTTATACGATGTTTTAATTATGGCTGAAATGTTACCGCATGTCATTCATTCCTGCTGCTACCAGACTATACAATGCTGCAAAATAACTGTAACCACAACGGCAATAGCTAATGTGCAATAATCTATTTAATACACTGGGCCACAACCCGTGCAATAATCCTGAAGTAGTGACTTCTGCTGCTATCACCACCTGAACATATGTCAGTACACATGTATGTATGTATGTATGTACAAGTGTATGCACGTATGTATACGCACATATATACGCGTAGGTACGTATGTATGTAGCCGATGTATATATATATATAAGTATGTATACATGTCTGTATATATATATATATAGATCACCATGAATGTAAATAAGACATCATATGACCATTCCTATTTCTTTTGGTATTCTTTTGATCCATTGTATATATGAAGATTCACTGTATATAACTGAATGCACCTTTCCTACTCTGCACCTTCTTGTATGAGCCGATGTGACGAGTGAATTTCTCCATTGTGAGATCAATAAAGCCTATCTTATCTTATCTTATCTTAAAGCAACAATTTTAGATCTTTTATCTTTTCGAACAGAAATGTTTTTATCAGGAGCGCCGGCAGTTTTGCGGGCGCTCATGGCCACTCGGGTCAGTTTGCCACGGTCAGAATAATTTAATCCTGACAAGCGTTTATATGAACTTTGATTGGATTACCAATCGGCATGAAGCCCCTCTCATTTATGATATTTAACCTTGCTGTGCTGTTTTACTGTCCTTCAGACAGTTTTTTGTCGTAAAGGTCCTTCTGGAGAGGTGCATTATGGGGTTATTTGTTTATAAGTAACGCCCGTCCCCATGCAAATACACCATAAAGGCGGGCTAACGTCATTTCCCATGAGGCACAGCAATGGCTGAAGGCGCCTTAATCGTCTGTAAAAAGGATCTAAAGATTGAAAAGTAGTTAAAGAAAAACAAAAGTTAGAGAAAAGTGTCATCGGTGTTTAAAGTGCTGGATGGAAACAGCATTTCAGAGCTGCAGTCTGGCTGTTTATCCCTGCAGGTGCAACGCTTTGGCAGCTCATGAAACAAATGATCTGAATCCTGCAGCTCTGATGGCGTTTGGAGAGCAGATGTTTGATGAGCCTAGAACCAGCCAGAGGCAGATTAATCCGCCACGACGGGCGCTCCATTACGTCCTCGCATATTTACGCTAAAACAACGTCTGACATCCGTCACGTTTGCCGTTAATTTTTCAGTCCCCGGCTGATTGGAAGCACACCACTGAGCTGTTGTTAAAAACCCAAACCACACCACACAGCACACGTTAGCGGAGATGCAGGGTGGGCGTTTGTTTCTGCAGCCAGAGACGCTCTGAGCGGGTGGAGTTAGCGCTTCCTGCTCGGTGTCGCCACCCACGTCAAAGCGTCTCGGGCTGGGAAAGCGTGTGACATCACAGCGAGCAGCCAATCACAGCACACCGAGCAGGTATGGGGTGGGGGGCGTTTTCCCAAAACGTCTGCGGATTCAGGGCTTTTGATCCCATGAAGCAGGAATCTGGGAACCGGATCCTTGGGATGCGGCGTTTTGGGAAAGCGGAAGCGGGTCGCGTGGCATCAGCTTTACCTCTGCAGGTCGTTTCCTCACGTTACGGGCCTGACGAGCTTTCTACACACCAGACACAGAGGCAGAGACACGTGAGAACATGCAACAGAACCTGGGACAAGGAGACAAAACTACAATGGTCCTGTTTAGAGCTGCAGCTGGACTCAACTTAGAGGCTGGAAACAGGGAATCAGACGTTCTGACTTATCAACGGGAAAAGAAACAACGGCTGGGTTTCCATTAAGGTTTCACGGCGGGGTTTAAAGCGGCACATTGTGAATTTTAAAGGAGATACACTGCAAAAACAGAAGTAAAAATAAGTCAAATTTTCTTTTAATTAGTGCATTTATCCTTGATTTTAGCAGGTAAATAAGATTATCTGCCAATGGAGTGAGTATTTTCACCCCCAAAAATAAGATAATTAGACATCCTGCATTTGAAATAAGATGATAGAGATGAGTTGTTCCTATTTTAAGTGTAAAAATCTCATTCCATTGGCAAATTATCTTATTTACCTGCTAAAATCAAGGATAAATGCACCAATTTCAAGTAGATTTGACTTATTTTTAGTTGTGTTTTTGCAGTGTAAAAGGGCGACTCGGGCTAATTTTACTTATTTAATCAAAGTTAATGGTGCCCAAAGGATAAGGTTAGACATAGTAATTGAATTGAATTGAATGTATTTGTACTTTATTTGAGCAGGTACACAAGATTATCTGCCAATGGAATAAGATTTGTGCACTTAAAATAGGAAGAACTCATCTCCATCAGCTTATTTCAAGTGCATTATATCTAATTATCTTATTTTAGGGGTAAAAATATTCATTCCATTGGCAGATAATCTTATTTACCTGCTCAAATCAAGGACAAATGCACTAATTCTGAGGAAATGTGACTTATTTTTAGTTCTGTTTTTGCAGCGTGTCAAGACGTTAATTGCACGGTTTCCACGCTGCTTCAGGATTTATCTTCAGGGAAAGTTCCTTTCTTTCTGTGCATCATAACATCTGGAATTTTCTCATCTATAGTTTGATCCATATGTTATAAAAACTGGATAAGAATCAAAGGAACGACGGCCACTTTTTGGACAGATGTGCGCTCATTCTGCATCAGAACTGCATGGTTTTAACCGTGCGCCGGTCACCTCCCATCCAGGAGGATAGATCGATGGTTGTAAACGCTGATGAGGAGGATGAGTGGGATGCTGTGAAAATGAGTTGGACTAGTGGAAAGAAGAACCAGGAGGAGGATTCGTGGGATAAAGAGCAAGGCTCGGACTGGACCAGGGTTCTGTGGAGGATATCCGCTGATCCAGAGATGGTGGAGGTTTCTGCACTGCAAAAACGGAAACTAAAAATAAGTAAAATCATCTTGAAATTAGTGCATTTGTCCTTAATTTGAGCACATAAATAAGATTATCTGCCAATGGAATGAGTATTTTGACCTTTAAAATAAGATAATTAGATATATTCCACTCTAAATAAGATGATGAAGATGAATTGTTCCTATTTTAAGTGTAAAAATCTCATTCCATTGGCAAATTGCCTTATTTACCTGCTCAAATTAAGGACAAATACACTAATTTCAAGAAGATTTGACTTATTTTTAGTTTTGTTTTTGCAGTGTGGATCTGTTGCAGACACTCCCCCAGTTCAGGTCACGACTCTCTGCAAATGATCCATTTCCCCTTGGAGGAATTGATGTTCCTTCAGCCTCTGATGTTCTGCTGGGTCCACCTCCAGCCGTCACGTGTTCACCGGTCTGGACCTGGACGCCCCACTGACTCCCAGAGATGCTCCTGTTCACGGCTCCAGCCTCCTGGAGGTGATGATCCATGGAGGCGTCACCAGAACCTCTGTGCTGGACTCCTTCCTGCTTCTTCCTCTGCTTCAGTGATTAGTCCCTCTGCGCCGCAGTCAGTCCGGCTCTCTTCAGCCTTCTGGATGCCGACCACGTTCTCAATCTGTTGCACAGACTCGTCCCTCCATGATGGTTCCTCCGGGCCCGCTGCTTCCCGTCTGGCCGAGATGTTCAGGTCCTGAGGTCTCTGAGAACTGGACCCTATCGGTGCATCGCCAGGATTTGGGCTTCTATGTTATGATGCTTTGTTTTTTGTTTTTTTTTAATATATTATATTAAGTTATTTTGCTGACTATTTTTGTCCCCCTTTCCTTTTGTCGTTTTGTTTTTGTGAAACAGGCCTCCTCTTTTCCTGTTTTTTAATCCTTTTTAATAACGCATGTTATTTCCTGTCTTTTAATACACTGTGATATTGTGTTTTGTATGTTTTATATGTTTTTAACTTATTTTAACCTTTTCCTGTTTTAATGTACAGCACGTTTGTCACCTGTGCGGTTTTTAAAATGTGCTTTAGAAATAAAACTGATTGACTGATTGATTGAGTTACAAAAAATAAACAGAAAACAAACAAACAAGTCCCCAAAAAACCCAACAGAAATGCTTTATCTTTTTATATTCTTAAATTATTTTAGTGACAATTATTTGTCTCTCTTTCCTTTTGTCATTTTGTTTTTGTAAAACAGGCCTCCTCTTTTCCTGTTTTTAAATCTCTTTTAAAATTTATTTCCTGGCTTTTAATACAGCGAGATCTGGTCATGTACGGCATTTTAAAACCTGGTTTTTAGCTTTAGATATTGTGTTTTGTATGTTTTATATGTTTTAAACTTATTTTAACCTTTTCTTGATTTAATGTACAGCACGTTGGTCAGCTGTGTGGTTTTTAAAATGTTCTTTAGAAATAAAACTGATTGACTGATTGATTGAGTTACAAAAAAATAAACAGAAAAAGACCAAAGAAGTCCCCAAAAAAACAACAGAAATGTTTTATCTTTTTATATTTTTTAATTATTTTAGTGATAATTTTTTGCCTCTCTTTCCTTTTGTCATTTTGTTTTTGTAAAACAGGTCTCCTCTTTTCCTGTTTTTAAATCTCTTTTAAAAACACTTTAATTTCCCGGCTGTTAATACAGCGAGATCTTGTCATTTACGGCATTTTAAAACCTGGTTTTTAGCTTTAGATATTGTGTTTTGTATGTTTTTAAACTTGTAATTTTAACCTTTTCTTGATTTAATGTACAGCACTTTGGTCACCTGTGCGGTTTTTAAAATGTTCTTTAGAAATAAAGCTTTTGGATTCATTGATTGAGTTACAAAAATAAACAGAAAAGGAATAAAAAACGTCCCCAAAAACCCAACAGAAATGCTTTGTTTTTTTTTATATTCTTAAATAATTTTGTTAACTTTTTTTTGTCTCTCTTTCCTTTTGTCATTTTGTTTTTGTATAACAGAACGAGTTACAAAAAATAAACAGAAAAGGAGCTAAAAAAAGTCCCCAAAAACCCAACAGAAATGCTTTTTTTTATATTCTTAAATTATTTTGTTCAATTTTTTTGTTTCTCTTTCCTTTTGTCATTTTGTTTTTGTAAAACACAAGTTACAAAAAAATAAACAGAAAAGGAGTTATAAAAAAGTCCCCAAAACCCAACAGGAAACTCCATAAACCATTGATGGGTATAAACTTTAAAGAAGAAAACCCGACTTTATAAATGATTCCCTTGTTTCCAGACTTTCAGGTTGAAGAAAAAGAGTTTTCTGTCTGAGCGTCTGATTTTCTCACAGCAGCCACTGAGTCCAGAGCGTTTCCAGCCTCATTTCCCTCACTGTCAGCTGAATTCTCACATCTGCCGTTCAGATAAACGCGTCTCAGCGCTGTGAGCGCAGGAAGCACGGCGGGAAGTAATCCGCTCATCTTGGTTCTCACCTGCGTTGCGGCTGCGCCTGGAGAACGGCGTCAGCGTGGCTTTAGCCTTGGCGGTCCAGTTGATGGTGCTGGAGCCGAAGGAGCTGGAGGACAGCGACTTGGCCAGGTTGTCTGAGCTCACCTTCTTCGTGTTGTTGGTGGCCGTCTTGCTCCAGTCTGCATGAGGGGAACAGAACCAGCAACCCATGTTACACCATGTTAAATATTCCAGTCGTTATTCACTGGAAATTAGCTTTTGGCTTCAGGTACTTACAGATTCACTTCTATACTGAAAACTCCTGTTATTATCTTCAGCTGTCACTTTCTACATGTCGTATTAATTAATCCTGTATATTCTTCAGTGATGGTATCAAGGCGTTGGTTGTTTGTACCTGTAATACTTTATCAGCTGGTTCTGCTGTTCTTTATATCTCTCTTTGCAGGTGTAGAAGCAGACTCAGAGGATGTTATATCACTCTCTACCTTTCCTCTCCTCTTTCTCTTTCACCATTTTTCCCTTTTAGCATTTTGTCTCATCTGTTTATCTCCTTTTTTTCCTCTTCTTTCTTCCTGTTTCTGTGTCCATTGAACATGAAATAGTGCTAGAATAAATTCTAATAAAGCTTCTTGCATATATAAATCAAGCGGTGCACTATGCACTGCAAAAAGAGAACTAAAAATAAGTAGAATTTTCTTGAAATTAATGTGTTTGCCCTTGATTTGAGCAGGTAAATAAGATTATCTGCCAATAGTATTAGTATTTTTACCCCTAAAATAAGATAATTAGATATACAGCACTTGAAATAAGATGATGGAGATGGATTGTCCCTATTCTAAGTGCAAAAAATCTTATTCCATTGGCAAATAATCTTATTTACATGCTCAAATCAAGGGAAAATACTCTAATTTCAAGAAGAGTTTTCTTATTTTTAGTTCTATTTTTGCAGTGTGGTAAAAGCAGTAAGGCTCCACTGGTGAAAGTTGAATCTATTGGGCTCTTTTTGGCATTAAGAAAACAATTGTTATTGCCACATAGCCAGACAGGACACACAAAAAATGGAAATTAGGTTTTTCATCTAAGGTTTTATTAACCTGCTGGGGATGGTTTACAAACCTCCCTCAGAAATGCGTCATCCTTAAAGTCACAACAGAGCCGTTTTTATTTTTTTGTAGCCTAATTGAAGTCTAATTCTGATGGTCCGTTAGTTTTATTCATATTTGCATTAATCCTGAGTCTTTTGAGAAACTCTGTGTTCCTTTATTTCTGTGCCTGGAGACGAAACGCACCAGTAGATCATCATTTCTCCAAACCTGCAGTCAGAGCAATGATTTCACAGCTTAAAACAGCTGAAGGGAGTCTGTTGACCTCTGCTGGGACTTTACCTGAAACGCTGTTTACGGTGCGGACAGATAGGATCCATCCAGGGGAGGCAGATCATCCTCTATTACCATCCAACATAGAAAGTACTCCTGGGTCAATGTGAGCTTCTGTGCTTTCTGTGTCTCTGCTCTGTCTTCTCTAAGCCCCAGTGGGTGGAGGCAGATGAGCGTTCACACTGGTTCTGGTTCTGCTGGAGGTTCTCCTCCCTGTTAAAGGGGAGTTTTCCTCTCCACTGTCGCTTCATGCATGCTCAGTATGAGGGATTGCTGCAAAGCCATCAACAATGCAGACGACTGTCCACTGTGGCTCTACGCTCTTTCAGGAGGAGTGAATGCTGCTTGGAGAGACTTGATGCAACCTGCTGGGTTTCCTTAGAGAGGAAACTTTCTCACCAACCTGGAGGATCTGATGGAGTCTGACTTTGGAAAGAACCTTGAGATGACATGTTGTTAATTGGTGCTATATAAATAAAATAAAATTGAATTGAAAAACGTGAAATGGCTCATCCGTGGGTCTTCAGCAGGATAACAGCAATTTCTCCCAGAAACGACCTGCAGGATGTTTCTCTGCGTGGATCCCACACACAGGCCTGACAGGAACGCCGCTCAGATCCTGGTTTTAAGGAGGAATTCCTTTTTTCTCAGCCGATGGCACCCAGACAAAGTTAATTAGGATTTTTTTTCAGTATGAAGTCAGACTTCAAACCGAACGTTCAGACTATTGTTGAGGAGCGCGGCCTCAGATTGACCGCACCTGGAGGACATTCCACCCCCTGAGAGACGGCTGGGTTTTATCTCCTTTTATTAGCTGCAGAGCCGACACGACTTAGATTTTATTAAACTGTCCTCTTTTTTTCCCCCCTAGCAGCTCTGTGAACCCAGCAGCCGCCCCACAGACAGCCGCCCCCCCCCCCCCCACAGGTAGACGGACGGTTACCTGAGTTCTCTGAGAGCCGGTAGGGGCCACAGCAGAGGTATCTCCTCCACTGCTTCTGCACGTTTTCCTTCAGGGCGCAGTGGAAGATAAATATGAAGAGACCTGAGGAGAGTAATAGTAATAATATAATAGTTAATAATAATAATAATAATAGAGAGAGAGACGCTAAATGAGACCAGAAACCACTCCGGCTTAGAAACATTAGAAACAATATCAGAATGGAGCGTTTCAGAAGTTCTCAGCATGATTAAACAGAGTTTGTGCACGGTTGAAAAATTAACTGAGACTTTAACTATTGTTAAAAATATATTTTTTTTGACTAACATTTTGTTAGGAATTTGGAAAAAATAAAAACATTCCCCAGCCTTCCTCTATATTATCTCAAGTTCTGTAAATAATAAGTAATAGCCACTATTACACAATTAAACTTTAATATTTCATCGTTTTTTTTTACCTCATATTACCAACAACTATGTTTTTTTACTCTGGTATTTAGCTTTTACTTTAACTTTAACTCTGTGTCTTTTCCGCCATCACACCAGAATTTCTCTATTGTGGGACAATAAAGGCGTTGTTGATCTTAAATCAGATAATTTTCTTTAGTGTGGAAATAAAAAACATGGTTCTAATTTATTAAGCGTTATCATCTCAGGGGAAACCTCTCCCTTCCTCTTCTGAATGTCGATCCTAATGCTCAGCGCCGGAATAAAGGTGTGCTGTGCATGGTTTTATAAATCAAAAAAATAAATAAACAAAATAAATCAGAACTTTTTTTAGCATATGCCATTTTCTTTTTCTTAGCATACATAAACTTTTACTATGGATTCTATGCAGAGCTTTATAAATGAGACCCAGGCGCCACATTTACACTGCGAGAAGAAAACTAAAAGTAAGTAAAACCTTCGTGAAATGAGTGCATTTGTCCTTGTAAATAAGACTATTTGCTAATGGAATGGGTTTTACTAACCCTACAATAAAATAAGTAGATATAATGCACTTGAAATAAAATGAAGGAGACGAATTGTTCCTATTTTAAGTGCAAAATCATTATTCTATTGGCAGATAATCTTATTTAACTGCTCAAACCATGGATAAATACACTAATTTCAGAAAAATTATTTCTTTTAGTTTAGTTTTTGCAGAGATAAAGCTTGCATTTGCACAAAATGAGGCCTTAAATGTGCGTAGGTCTTTTTAGACGCAACTTTGGGATCTATATATATACAAAAAAAAAAAAAGTGTGGTCCTCACGACAACTCTGACCCAGGCGTTTTAAGGGATGGGGGAAATTGGTGACGCAGATGGTAAAGTGGAGACGTTCAGTTTCTCTCCATTTCAGACTTTAATCATAAATGGACTTTAATCATAAATGGACTTTAATCATAAATGGACTTAAATCATAAATGGACTTTAATCATAAATGGACTTAAATCATAAATGGACTTTAATCATAAATGGACTTCATCATAAGCGTTCAGAGCTGCAGTGTTACTCATGCTGGCGCCGGCGACACCCAACACTTCTTCATCACATTCCTCTCCCTGATGCTCCCCAGGGCGACGTCTTCCTCAGACTAACAGATAATTGTCACAGGGTGTAAGGCGATTACTTTAATTGCTGTAAAACTCATTCGTGCTGCACGGCGGATGAATCGCCAACAGCTTGGATACGAGTTTCTACACGGCGCACAGGATGTCAGCCAACCTTTAAAGCAGCAATCAGCTTCACTTTTTAATGACTTCTTTTAACGTCAACAACATCTGTGCTTTTATCTCTGATTTACACATTTAAGAAACTCCTCTGGGATATTCTCTCAAAGTTTCTTAGCTGCAAAAAGGGAACTAAAGCTAAAATTTCTTAGAAATGTGTGTATTTGTCCTTAATTTAAGCAGGTAATTAAGATGATCTGCCAATGAAATTAGTATTTTTGCCCCTTAAATAAGATAATTAGATATACTGCACTTGAAATAGGATGCTAGAAATGAGTTGTTCTTATTTTAAGTGCAAAAATCTTATTCCATGGGCAGATCATTTAAACTTGTTGCTCACATCAATGACAAATACACACATTTCTAGGGCTGGACGATATATAAAAAAGGCATATCAATAAATAGAAATCATACTCATCGAGATCGACAATTATCAACAAATTCAAAACATATATTTTAAGTGCAGCCCTGATATTTTCATGCTGTTGATTTGTGACCTATTTTTAGATACAGACTCACAAACTCTGAGATCAAACTCAACCCTTTATTCAACCAACTTTTCACCAAACCTACAAGTTTTTAAAAAAGAAAAAAAAACGCGTGCTCTCTGAACCCTTTGAAGTGGGCGGAGCTTCATTGTTCTGCGTTGTGATTGGTTGGGAGGATGTAATGATGTAATATTGACCTGCATGGCTAGAATGCAAAAAGAAGAAAAGCTGTTATTTTATTGAACTTTTTATTGACCTTATCTTTGATATACGTCTATTGATTGACATTTATCGTCATTGAATTATCGTCCAGCCCTGGTTTCATTTCAAGCCAATTTTACTTCCTTTTAGTTCCCTTTTTGCAGTGTTTGCTTCTCCTCCCTGGCTGGCATTATCAACCATCCAATAACAATGATAAGCAGACTCATTTAAACGCAGATTGATTTTCATGAGCTGCTTTGCATTGACTGTTTATGGGGTTTAAAGGGCTGAACATGAGGAGGAAGCCGGTACCAAACGTTCACACTGCAAAAATGGATCTAAAAATAAGTAAAATTTTCTTAAAATTTCTGTTTTTGTCCTTGATTTGAGCAGGTAAATAACATTATCTGCCAATGGAATGAGCATTTTGACCCATGAAATAAGATAATTAGACATCATGCACTTGAAATAAGATGATGGAGATGAATTGTTCCTATTTTAAGTGCAAAAACTCTCATTCCATTGGCAGATCATCGTATTTACCTGCTCAAATCAAGAACAGACACACTCATTTTAACAAAATATTACTTATTTTTAGTTCCATTTTTGCTGTGCAGGTGCAGCTGTGCTCCATAAAAGGAAAATAGCGTGCTTTTTATTTGGCGTACGTACACTTTTAGTACGGATTCTATGCAATATGTTTAATAAATGAAACCCCTGGAGCTGGCTGATACAGATACAGGATTCTAGAGTTAAATATTTGTTAATTCTTCTTCACTTTAAGTTAACGTTTAAATGGAGGGGAGTGTCTGTTTGTTATATGAGGAATTTTCACTGATGGCAGGAAGGCAATAAAAATTAATTTTTCCATCTTCTTATTCAACCGTTCTTAAGGAGAACCCATAATTGGCTGAAATGGAGGCTGAACCTTGCAGGGAGTTGAAGATGGTGAACAGGTAGGTGAAGGTCAGGTAGACGGGTCCCCAGGCGAACAGAGCGAAGCCCCACGTCATCCCCAGCAGGAAGGTGAGGCTGACCACGCTCCGAAGGTTTCGAAGAACCTGAATGACACCAAATGCATCTCCTTTTCAAAATAATGCAAAAATAACATTTTAAAGAGATTCTTGATACGTCGTACGGATCAGATGCCAAACAGCACATGAAAACCTCGCTAGACTTATTTGGACTGTGTCTGTTTCTCTTTCATGACCAGAAGAGGCGGATGTTTGATATAAAAGAGTTGGAGCGTAAGCTACAGTGAAAGTGAGCGCAGACCTCCTCCCGCAGGGTGCGGTTGCTGCGTTTGCCGTTACGGCCGCAGATCTGCATCATCACCACGATGAACATGGCCACGTTGAGCAGGAACATCAGGCAGAAGTAGCCCACGCAGGTGGTGTAGAAGACGCTCTTCTCCTTGATCCAACAGCTGAGAGGAGACACCAGTAACAGAAGAAACAGAAAATAATTAAAATAATATTAACAATAATAATAATAGTAATAATATTAATACCAATAATCATAATGATGGGCTGCACAGTGGCGCAGTGGGTAGCGCTGTTGCCTTGCAGCAAGAAGGTCCTGGGTTCGAGTACACCCCTGGGTTTTTCTGCATGGAGTTCTCCCTGTGCATGCGTGGGTTCTCTCCGGGTACTCTGGCTTCCTCCCACAGTCCAAAAACATGACTGTTAGGTTGATTGGCTTCTCCAAATTGTCCTTAGGTGTGAGTGTGTGCGTGAATGGTTGTTTGTCTCTCTGTGTTGCCCTGCGACAGACTGGCGACCTGTCCAGGGTGTACCCCGCCTCTCGCCCATTTGACAGCTGGAGATAGGCACCAGCAACCCCCGCGACCCCATGAGGGATAAGCGGTTTGGAAAATGGATGGATGGAATCATAATGATGATAATATAGCGATAACAACAATAGTAATAATATTAATAAAAATAATGATGTTAATAATGGCAATAATATTAACAATAATAATAATGATAATAACATAGTAATAATAATAATTATTATTATAGTGATGATAATAATAATAATGATAATAATACAGTAATAAAATTAATAGTAATGATAATAATATTAGTAGTAATAATAATAGTAATAATATTAATACCAATAATAATAATGATGATAATATAGTGATAATACAATAATAATACTATTAATAATGATATTAATAATGGCAATAATAATAATAATAATAATAATAATAATAATAATAATAATAATAATAATAATAATATCAATAATAATATAGGAATAATAATAATAAAGATAGTGCCAATAATAATAGGAATAATGTAATAATAATAATAATAATAATAATAATAATAATAATAATAATAATAATATTAGTAATACTAATAATAATAGTAATAACAACAACAATAATGATAGGAATCCTTAGACAGGATTTTTTTTACCAATCTGTATAATCTGATTGAATTTGACTTGAGATAACATGCTTCATGAATTGGCACTATATAAATAAAATTGAATTGAATTGCTGATAATAATAATAATAATAATAATAATAATAATAATAATAATAATAATAATAATGATAACGATAGTAATAATAATAATAATTATGATGATAATAGTGATAGTAATAACAACAGTAATAGTAACAATAAAAATAATAATAATAATAATAATAATAACTGCTGAGTCATAGGTTGCTACAGTGATTTTCCTGCCTTTAACTCAGTGGGAGAAGAAACCCGTTGCCCAGTGTGTTGAATTTGAAAACTGTTGCACATAAGCTTATGTAATAAATATGGCAGCTTAAAGGGACCCTTAAATGCCACTTGGAAAGGAAAATTCAGGGTTGACATTTTAGGGAAGTGAATTAGAGTTCAGGGGTTTCCTCTCCGCACTCCTACAGCATTCAGAGAAAAGGACCAAAATATCTGCATTTGGTTGCAGAAAGTGTAAATGTGGGCATTAAAATAGCTTAAATCTAAACGTTTCTGAGCATTTCACAGAATATTTCAGACCTCCGATTAAAACATCGTCCAGGTTAAGATGAAATAGTATCTGAATAAAAGCTGTGGATGTGTTTTTTCTCGTCAGGCTCCGTCACACCTGCTCATTAATGAGCCAGAGATTTAATCAGTTTACAGAGTTTGGTGCTCTTACATCATTGCTGAGTCGTCATCGCGGCCCTTCAAGACGCCGTAATAGTTTTTATTCACCGAGACGATGATTCCCACCAGGACTGCAGGTAAACCTGGAAACAAAGCACAGCAGGGAACCTTTATCATCCACTCTCTCTATTTCTTGTATCTCCTCCATCTCAAAGTGTATTTTTCCTCCGTCACGCTGGGATTAATGTGAGGCGGGGAGGCTCAGGTCGAGTTCTCCACGATGCGAATTAATCCCCATAATTCCTTCGTTCCCTGATGTTTTTTTTCTGCAAATGCAAATAACTCAGAACCGTGACGCCTTCAGCTGACAGTTCTGACTCCTCTATCCACGCTGGGCTGGGACACATCCATCTACTCCTGCATTTCAGCTTGCAATACATCCCCAAACCCCAAAAAAAGAAGAAGAAGAAGCTTTTCCCAGTTTCTAATGTTTCCATTCGTTCTTCCAACACCTCGGACATTCCTGCATTGATGAGACCAAGCCAGCAAAAGCTGCAGGTGTTAGTTGTCCTGATTTTCACTACAACGTGTCCAAAATCACGGGGGCGGGGGGGGGGGGGGGGGGGGGGGTGCTGCTGTGGTTCTGGTTCTGAACCGCCCGGAAGCTTTTACTGTGGACAGGTGTTACTGTGGGCAGGTGTTAAGGTGGACACACCATAAAAAGGGAACTAAAAGTAAGTACAATTTTCTTGAAATTAGTATGTTTATCCTTGGTTTGAGCAGGTAAATAAAATTATTTGCCAATGAAAGGAGTATTTTTACCCCAAAAATAAGATAATTACATGTCCTGCACTGAAAATAGGATGATTGGAGATGAATTGTTCCTATTTTAAGAGCATAAATCTTATTTCATGGCAAATAGTCTTATTTACCTGCTCAAATCAAGGATAAATACATTTCAAGAATATTTTACTTATTTTTAGTTCTCTTTTTGCAGTGCAGGTGAGCGCTGCAGGGAGCGCTCCCTTTTGTCTGACAAAACAATGCAAGTCTGAAGAAACGTGGAATCTTGAAATTAAAGTATATGTCTTATTCAAATATTTGGCCAATTTTTAAAAATTGCATTTTTGCATTGTTATTGCAAAAGTTTGTGAAATAAATTGTACACACTGCAAAAACGGAACTAAAAATAAGTCACATTTTCTTGAACTTAGTGCGTTTGTCCTTGATTTTAGCAGGTAAATAATATTATCTGCCAATAGAATGAGTATTTTAAACCTTAAAATAAGATAATTAGATATACTGCACTTGAAATAAGATGATGGAGATGAGTTGTTCCTATTTTAAGTGCAAGAATCTTATTCCATTGGCAAATTATTTTATTTACCTGCTAAAATCAAGGACAAATACACTGAGTTTAAGAAAATTCGACTTACTTTTAGTTTCGTTTTTGCAGTGCAGATTTTAGAACATGGAGCCTGAATTCACTGCATAAAACGGAACAAAAAGTAAGCAACATTTGATTTTTGCACTTAAAATTGGAACATTTCATCTCCATAATCTTATTTCAAGTGCAGTTAATCTAATTATCCTTTATCAGGAGTCATAGTATTCATTCCATTAGCAAATAGTCTCATTTAGCTGCTCAAATCATGTACAAATACACTCATTGTACTTACTTTTAGTTCCGTTTGTGCAGTAATAAAACTGATAAAAGCTTAGAGGAATGGCTGCTTTTTGGCAAACAACCACTTGGCAATGTTTCCTGCTGAGAGTGATTTATTTTTATCTCTTATAAACCTAAATCTCCTTCCACCTGAACCGTCACTGTAGTTCCAAGAATCAGGATCCATTCATCTGATCCCAACTATTCATGAATTTGAACTTGAATGAATTGATTCCAGACAGACAATTATACCAGCTTAAAAAAAAAGTGATCGACACAATTAGAAGAAAATCCCAATCAACATGCTTGATAATCGGTATGAGCACCAACGCCACCGTACACATCTGTATATGAACTTGAACAGAAATAGAACTCCACTAATAAAAACAAAAAAAACAAATTTCCATTTCATAAACCTGCACGTATAACCTCAGATGTGACCTTGATGAGTACTCCTACTAAAAGTAAGTACAGTTTTCTTGAAATTTTTGTATTCATCCTTGATTTGAGCAGGTAAATAAGATTATCTGACACTTAAAATAGGATTAACTCATCTCTGCCATCTTCCGTATATCTAATTATCTTATTTTAGGGGTTAAAATACTCATTTCATTTGCAGATAATCTTATTTACCTGCTCAAATCAAGGACAAATATACTAATTTCAAGAATGTACTTACGTTAAGTTACCTTTTTGCAGTTTAGTAAGTGTCTGAAAAGGCGTATAAAGAAGTCAAACTTGTTTATTCAAAGTCTTGTCACCTAAAACGTAACGGTGAACTACTTGTTTCCCGTTTGATTTCTAGTCTTCTGATCCAAAAATCCCCAAAAGAACCGTACATATATACACATTTTCAGCTATAAGTTAACGATAATCTTTAAACGAATCCCTAAGATCAACTTTGAGCTCACCCCATCCCACGATGCAGAACTTCAGGATGTATCTCCGTATGTAGGTGTTGAAGACCTTGACCAGAGCGATGTACATGTGGACGGACTCCAGGCCCATCCAGGTGAAGGAGGTCAGCAGGAAGTAGTGCAGGAGGACGGCCGCCGACGTGCACAGCCCCTCGCTGTCGGCCATGCTGGCGAGCCAGCCGTCCAGCAGGAACACGATGTTGAGCAGCAGCAGCGACGCGCTCAGGTTCATCAGGATCTTAGACGGGTAATCTCGCCGCAGTTTCCTGTGAGGATGGAAAAGAAAACCCTGAGTCGTCTTACAACGCTTCTCCAAACGTCCTCAGCTGAGATGCTGAGGTTCTAAAAGCCATTTTCTGCTCTGCGGCATCCAGTCAGGCTGTTGTGACCACGCCCGCCCTTCAACCAACCGACACCTGGACTCACTCGAAGGCGATGTAGGTGAGCAGCGTGGCGGCGGAGCAGAGGGCCGAGATGCCGCAGCCGATGTAGGACAGGAATGTCAGGACCTTCTGGTTTTCCCGATCTATTTGAAATGAAGTCTGGGAAATGTCCTGCGTAGACAGACACCAATTGTGCAAATTGAGATTTTAGATTTCAGACAGAAAAACAAACAGAGCACCAATAAAATGGATCAAACCGGCACTACGCACCGAAGCAATGCAAGATAGCTAGCTAATCACATCCTCGCTCCTTTTTAGGCGAGGCAAGGCAAATTTATTTATATAGCACAATTCAGTAAAGGAACAATGCAAAGTGCTTTACATGATTAAAATATAGCAAATTAAAACAGAATAAAAGCAAGTAGGAATAAAATGTAGATAGAAATTAGAACAAAGAAGTAGTGATTCAGTTACCTAGAACAGCTGAAGGCAATCCTAAACAAATGTGTTTTTAATCTTGATTCAAAGGAACTCAGGCTTTCCGCACCTTTACAATTTTCTGGAAGTTTGTTCCAGATAAGTGGAGCATAAGAACTAAATGCTGCTTCTCCATGTTTGGTTCTGGTTCTGGTTCTGCAGAGCAGGCTGGAGCCAGAAGACCTTAGTGGTCTGGAGGGTTGATACACTGATAACAAGTCTGTGATGTATTTAGGTGCTAAGCCATTTAGGGATTTATAGACTAACAGAAGTATTTTAAAGTCTATTCTCTGAGATACAGGGAGCCAGTGTAAGGACTTTAGAACTGGGGTGATGTGCTCTATTTTCTTAGTCTTAGTGAGGACGCGGGCAGCAGCGTTCTGGATCAGCTGCAGCTGTCTGATCCACTTTTTAGGAAGACCTGTGAAAACACCGTTGCAGTAATCTATTCTACTAAAAATAAATGCATGGATTAGTTTTTCCAGATCCTGCTGAGACATCAGTCCTTTAATCCTAGAAATCAACACAGAAGTAACATTTCAGCTTTGTGGGGATCTACGCGGTACTAGAGAGCAAAAGGTGGTTTCTATGTTAAGAAAACATCATTCAGAAGCAGGTTCAGCTCTCATCCAGGAGATGGCGCTCACGAGCCTTTTGCTGCTTGGCAGACATGATGGAAAATGGGCGAGTAACACAAAGCAAACCGCACCGAGGCAATGCAAGACAGCTGAGAATCCGGACCCTACTGGTTTCTATTCAGTGAGCGGAAAAGGTTTTATGTTCCCGCCAGTGCTGGAAAACTGACGGAGCTATGGAAAGCCAAATGGGTCACAATTTACACATTTTGCACCAACTCGTGGAATCATGTTTCACTCCATTTGCCTCGGAAAACTAAACTAGGAGCTGGGAGTGGGGTCAACCAGAGTAAAAAAACGCTCCAGTTAAAACAGTCCGGATCCCAAAATAAAAACAAAAGATTAGGATTTCTATATGGCAATGGGCAGAAAAGTTGTGGTTTTATTCATAGTACTTCTAATAAATGTCCTTTAAAGCTGTACGTTCCACATGCAGACACCACTTTTAATTTGTTCAGCTCAGAGTTGCAGCCGCTACATGGAACATTGATTTCAGACGCACTCTTACAGCTGCGTCTTTGCAAAAATAAACATGTCTGATCACAGCTTGCTGTTGTTGACGTGAGGAGCAGCCATATTGGATCTGACAATTGCCGTTGAAAGAAATGTATCCCACTTTCATTTTCAAGCATTTAACAAAAACACAAACCATGACAGCTTACAAATACAAGCATTGCTGCTACTTAAAACTAAATATGTTGACATTTTTCAGTCTTTCTCTAAGCCGACACATTGTGGACCCGAGAACTTTAGTCCAAACAGGCTTTTAGACAAAAAGCTGAAAAAAAAAACACACGTTTGAACTATTTTCAGTCTCCTTTACAGACCTTGCATGAGAAAGAAAAATGTTTGGACAGATGTGATAATTTTCGGCCATCAAACAGCCTATTTAGATTAAAGTTATCGAGTCTTCAGAGGTTATCAATCTATCTGGAATGCAAAAAGGAAATGCATACATTTGTTTTTTAAAAGAAAGTGAAAGTGTGGATGTGAACAGCGAGAGGACCGACTCCCCCCCGCAGCGTCCTACCATCAGGATGCCGAAGTGAGTCAGGTGGTTGCAGAGGCAGACGGTCCTGTTGGTGCTGGACTGTTTGGAAACGTTGCAGCCGCGGTTGCTCCAGCCTCCGTTGCCCTCTGGTGGCGACAAACACACATTACATCTACCAATAGAAAAACAACAGGGGTGGTTCTAGACGGGGGCCAACAGGGCCCAGGGCCCCTTATATGACATGATACTGAATCAATTTATTATGATGACATGTGCTTGAACAATTGTAACTGGTTGGTCTCTTGGGCTTATTTAATTTTTAACCTTTACATTTTTATTCTAATAATTAAAATATTTGAGACAGGGTCACAGTTTTCAGGGTTCTGCAACCTGCAGTGGCTCTTTGGCTCACTTAATATATCAAACCATTATATTTTGCCCAGTTTTTCTTGGTTTGATTAATTTTTTTTTGGCCCCACCGGTAAATTTGGTCTAGAACCACCACTGGAAACCAAATCTGCTTTCTGCTTACGAATTATTTTCGTTTTTATTCTGATTTATTCTGGAGCTTTTTGCAACTATTAGCTCCAAGACTGACAAGCAGTAACAGAAGAAAAAGGAGCTCAGGGAGAATTTCAGACAATATGACAAAGATGAGAAAAGTCCACATGTGTTTCGTTTCTGTTAAAAAAGCTCCAACAAGCGGCTCTGAAGCTGAGATGCTGAGCGTGACGGACTCACTGTTCATTGTGAAGTCCCAGAAAACGCACTCCCTGCGTGCCGAGACCTGATGGGAAGCAGAGGAAAATCACATCTCCGCACCAAACACGACGGAAAAATACACGTCTAAGAAGAAATTCAATTGATTAGAAATTTAAAACAAGAAATATGATAAAATGATTCAAAACAAGTCTGCAAACAGTCAAAAAAAACATGACAAATTAAATAATTAGAATCATATTTAAAATATTAATGATAAAACACGTTTTAAACTCAACAGTATGAAAATATAAAACATTTAAATACAAACAAGAACACCAAAAATAGAATAGAAATATAATCTGTAATATCAACAATAAAATAAGTTAATATTAATTACAAAAGAAATTAGAAAAAGCTGTTCCTGCGTAACAGCGAGTGAGAATGCTAATCTGTAGAATGATTTGAGCAAAAGATGCAGAACATTCATGAAGAAGAGAAAAACTAGTTGAAATGAAATCAAAGAACCAATTTTAACATGAAAGGACAACAGCTGATGGATTAGAAGAATGTTATGAAAAAGCTGAAGTAGTTGAAGTATATTTGAAAGTTAGTATTAGTATTAGTAGTAGTGGTAGTAGTAGTTTTTTAAGCATTTAAAAGAATTTGAAGGAATTTGAAGAATTTAAAAAATTTGAAGAATTGGAAAAATTTGAAGATTGTGAAGGAATTTGCGTTGATTTCAATGGGACCAACCAAAAAGTGAAATATTTTAAAAAGTATAAAAGATAGCATAACCATGAGATATAGCAGTCATGTCGGGAACAAGCCCGTTTTGATACCAAAATTCTTGAAATCGGTTGAATTATGCGGGAGTAGTTAGACGCCGACGGAATAATAATAATAACTAGAAAAAGCTGTTCCTGAGTGAGAATGCTAATCTGCAGAATGATTTGAGCAGAAGATGCAGAAGAGAAAAACTATCTGAATTCAAAGAACCAATTTGGACATGAAAGGACATCAGCTCAAGCATTAGAAGAATGTTATAAAAAAGCTAGTTGAAACTAGTTGAAGAATATTTGAAAGTTAGCATTAGTAGTAGCAGTATCAGCAATAGTAATAGTAGTCTCAGCAGTAGTAGTTGTATCAGTAGTAGTAGTTTTTCAAATTTGAAGAATTTGAAGAATATGAATAATTAGAAAAATTTGTGACGCCAAAGTCGCAGGATCAGGCAAACTATGAAAAAAAGTGCGACTTATAATCCAAAAAATACGGTAATTAAAATAAACTATGAAGCTGGTTTGGAATGAAAATATTTACAAATAACAAATCAGAAAGATATTCATAAAACAAGAGTTTAAAGGTGACATAAAATATGAAAGGAGGAAGAAGAGGCGTTAGAAAGCGCTGAGCGGCACCTGATCCGACAGGTGGGCGATCTCGATCTTCACCGGATCCCTCAGGTCTCTGATGGACAGGTTCCCCACGCTGCTGGCCACAACGTAGCTGTTCAGAGACAGGCCCTTCTGCTCTTTCTGTGGAGGAAACAGGCAAACGCAGTCAGCGCCGCCCCGATGAAGCCCCCCCCCCCCTCGCTGCGGCCCCCGCTGCTCACCGTGAAGAAGCTGGGGCTGCTGAAGAACATGAAGTTGATCCTGGACAGAGACGACCTGTCCAGGTCGCCCGACGACACGCCGGACAGCAGGGAGGCGGGCAGCGTCACCTGCGCCAGCGGGTTGGCCGTCCGGTCGAACTCGATCTGCCGCGGGACGAGGAAGAGGAGGAAGAGGAGATCACCAGTAGTCCGGACGTGATTTTTTATTTTTTTTTTGGGTGGAGAACCTTGCATGCTGGTTACCGTCGGGTCGGTGGAGTTCGGCAGGAAGAAGGCGCTGAACGACGTCCCGTTGAAGGACCTGGAGTCGAGCGCCAGAATTCCCAGAGCCAGATGTTTGGAGGTGATGTTCATGGACGGACCCACGAACTCCACCTTCTTAGCCAGCTTCTCCACAGCCCTGAGCGCTCTGCAGGACGGCAGCAGAAACATTAGCAGCTGGACTCGCCTCCTCAGCGGGACCGGAGAGACGGGACGACCAGCCGTCAGGTAAGGCCGCGCCTCACGTCTCCGCCGGTGGACGTCTGGTCGCCGTCGCTCCGGTCGGAGGAGCATCAGGCGGGGGGAACCTACATTTTGGAGGTGTTCCTCTCCGGCGGTTTCTCCGAGCCGATCATGACGTTGGAGATAATGTGGACGACGGATCCGGCCACGGCGGAGTCGATCTTGGCGACGTTGACCAGCTCGCGCACCTTCGTCATGACCTGGGAGACCTGCGGGACAAAGAGGAGAGCCGGTTGGTTGGTCGGTGTGTCTCTGCGCCGGGTTTGCCGTCTGACGGCTCCTCGCCTCACCTCAGCGTTGGACAGCGTGTGTTTGGTGAAGTTGGCCAGCTGCTCCGCCACGCCCGCGGCGTTTTCTGCACAAAAGACGCACGTTTGAACTCACAGCTGATCAGGTGATCCTAAATGGTCTAAAGTTACATAAACTTAAATATGTCTCACATCGATCATGGAGCTGAACTTCAATTTAAATAATTACGGTTAAATGAGAGTAAAATTAAGCAGTCAGATGGTCTCGGGGTTAACTTAAATTCTTTAATTGCTTTTAAGATAAATTAGGTTTAAATGAGTCATAAATTAAGATTTAAACACTTTTCTGAACCGTTCATTCATAAGTTTATAAACTTCTCACCATTCTCTGATTAACATTTCAAATTTGTATTTAAATGAACTAAAACTGATTAAGTACAACTCAACTACAGCCGGTAAATCTAAATTTTGTCTCAACAATTAACTTTTTTTTTTTTTTGGAATCTAGGCTAATTTAGGCAACCTTGCATAAAATGTGTTTAATTGAAAAAATAATCTTACTTTAGTAAAGCAGACCTAATTTAATTCAAGGTTGTTCATGTACATTTTAATCTAAAGATAAATTGAATCTTAAATTAAGATGAATATCAACTAATTTAACTTAATCCTAAATGGTCTAAAGTTACATAAGCTTAAAAACGTCTCACATCGATCATGGAGCTGAACTTCAATTTAAATAATTACGGTTAAATGAAAGTAAAATTAAGCAGTCAGATGGTCTCGGGGTTAACTTAAATTCTTTAATTGCTTTTAAGATAAATTAGGTTTAAATGAGTCATAAATTAAAATTTAAGCACTTTTCTGAACCGTTCATTCATAAGTTTATAAATTTCTCACCATAGCCCATTCTCTAATTAAAATTTCAAATTTGTATTTAAACGAACTAAAACTGATTAAGTACAACATAACTACAGCCGGTAAATCTAAATTTTGTCTCAACAATTAACTTTTTTTTTTGGAATCAAGGCTAATTTAGACAACCTTGCATAAAATGTGTTTCATTTAAAAATTATCTTACTTTAGTAAAATAGAATCCAGCAGACCTAATTTAATTCAAGGTTGTTCATGTACATTTAAATTTAAAGATAAATTGAATCTTAAATTAAGATGAATATCAACTAATTTAACCGTTTATTCATAAGTTTATAAATTTCTCACCATAGCCCATTCTCTAATTAACATTTCAAATTTGTATTTAAACGAACTAAAACTGATTAAGTACAACATAAGATTTAAACACTTTCCTGAACTGTTCATTCATTCATAATTTAGCTTACCATGTGGACTGATTTTGAAATAAATCGTATCTTTTTATGGAGATGCAGTTAATATAATTCAGGATGAAATCATATTAAAATAAGAGGAAATTTAAGATTCTGGAGGACATATCTTGCTTCTCACATTGAAATTATTAGTTGTGGTGTGTAAAAAGTGGATCTGCAGTGTTTTGGTCTGAATTCCTCGTTAATTTGCCCCGTTTAGCTGCACCTGAGAACGGATCGTTTTGGCGCCGTCTCTTTAAATCTAAAGCAGCCTCTTCAGACCCCGCCCCTTCCAGGTCAGCGCGTCCCACTTCACTCCATTTATCAACTAAATGTTGTTAAATACACAACTACCATAACCTAATCTTAATTATAACTATTATAACTAGCCAAACATGTTTAACAGAGCATAACTGTAGCCAATTTATCTTAATTTTGACTCCTGATGACAAATTGCTGATTTAGGCAAACTTGGATGTTCTGGAGAACCTAAATGATCCCAATTCTGCTAGTTTGCTAAAACTGACTTTAACTGATTCCAGATTAATTAACAAAACCCTAATTTAATGAAGTTAAACTTCAGTTACTTTTAGTTAAAATAAAACTAATCTTAAATGATGTTGAATTTAAGCGTCAAGATATTTATGCACATACAAATTACGATTTCCCATCATTTAAATACAAATTTACACAAATAATCAGTTCCAGCTTAATCTCAAATATTGATTTTTTTTTTTATAAACTTGAATGTGATCAAGATTTAGACTCATGTATTATCATCCCACACTGAGATTACTATTCGTTTAGTTTGATTTTAACGTTTTAGGGTCATTCAGGATAGATTGATTTCAGGAAACTAACCCCAAGTTAACCTTTAATTTAAGATGGACTTCACTCGATCTAAAACTGACCTTCATTTAAATGCAGCTCATTTAAACTCACTTAAAGACGGCTTAAATCACGCAGGAAAGCTTGATTTAACGATTTATTCGTTCTTTTTCAACAGATGCTCTTAGATTAGGTTGCGTTTAAGCAGAGAAACAAGGATTTCTCTTGGGCCCGGTGGTATGGGCACCCTGCTGGGGTTTTCATGCTGAGAAGAGTGCATACAGTCTGGGTACCTGCTGTGACCGTGCAGTTAGTGAGGTTGGCAGCCGACCACTGGGAGCGGAAGGTTTCTGGGTTTATCACGCTGGGAAAAGAGACAGAAACACGTTAGGTTGTGATGGATTATGTTCAAACACAAGCAGAAGTGGGGAAATGAAACTAAATGTTGCAGCAAAACGTGTCTACTGGTTTTAAAAAAAATTCTATTCAATTCAATTAAACTTTATTTATATAGCGCCAATTCATGAAACATTATATTAAGGTTCTTTCTAAAGTCAGCCTCCATCAGATCCTCCAGATTGGTCAGAAAGTTTCCTCTCTAAGGAAACCCAGCAGGTTGCATCAAGTCTCTCCAAGCAGCATTCACTCCTCCTGAAAGAGCGTAGAGCCACAGTGGACAGTCGTCTGCATTGTTGATGGCTTTGCAGCAATCCCTCATACTGAGCATGCATGAAGCGACAGTGGAGAGGAAAACTCCCCTTTAACAGGGAGGAGAACCTCCAGCAAAATATCCAGCCAGCCTCTAAACTCTGTTTTTTATTTTTATTATTGAACTTTCTGGCCAAAAAGACAAACAAGCGAAAAAAAAAAAGTGTATGTAAACATCTGGCACGCTAGCATTTTAGCGCTAATGTTTGTTGGCTGAAGGCAGAAAATACACATACTGTATTTTTTGGGACGATACGGCGCACCTGCACGCCATCCCATAGAACTAATTAGCTGGATATGTAACATTATTCCACCAGTGTCGGTTACAGTTTGAAAATTTAACTTCACGAGTCTAGACCTCATTATATCTGTTTTACAGGCCTCTGTTTATATGACAAGCAGCCGTACAGGTGGGAAAACACGAGCCACGCTGAATGAGATGCATTTCCTCCTGGTTAGCGTCCATGGCCCAACATCTCTATGAACCTTGTTTAATGTCCAGGATCTGAACGAAGATGCTCCGATGTTAATCCCATCTAATCTAATATCTTCCTGAGGTGTAGAAAGAAGGGGGGCAGGGAACCTGTGGTGGTCAAAAGGTTTTTGAAAGAAATAGACAAATTTGTGGAGATGTGCTGAACATGTGATTAACCGGCACCTGGAAACATCCAAGTTTGGCTACATACGGTAAAGATAACACTTTAATGACGTTTTCCCAAATGATCTGCGGAAAACGTGGATGAAGCCGATGTTCAGCTTTGTTACGTTTGGCACAAAAAGCCCAGGATGCCCAGCTAAACATGGGGGTGGCGGTATTATGATGTGGGGCTGTTGGAAAACCAATCAACGCCGGACCAGAACAACCAGAGGACGGCTTCACTAGAAGAAGACGGAGGCTTCAGAAGCCGAATGTGACTGAAAACCCAGGAGACGGTCTGAGCAGCAGAGGTTTCCTCACAGTCTGACGGAGAATAAGCCGATAAGTCCGGCTATGCACCGACAGCGTATCAGTTCAGCACCATGACTGCGTTTTTACCAGGTTCTGGAGGCGCTCAGGTCTTTGTTGGGGAAGCAGGGCTGGTACTGGGTGAGTCTGGGTTTGGTCTCGGGCCACAGGTAGAGACGGTGGTTGTCCTTCGGGCAGTTCTCTGTGAGGACGGTTGCAAACACATGAAAGTGTGAACAGCTTTAAGAAGAGCTCGTTATCAGATAATTATGACCATAAATCACAGGAGAGATGAGGAGGAGGTTTTATTCCTGCAGCGTTCTGGTGATTTCTGTTCTTCTTGTAACTAAAGCTAAAATCAAAGGTTCCAGTTTTTCCAGTTTACTGCTGAACGGTTTCGTTTCTGACCTATTAGGTTGACGTTGATGCTGGCGGTTTGGATCTGCAGGCCGGTACTGGCGAGACCGCTGCGCACCTGGGCCAAGATGTCGTCCTTCCCCAGACTCTCATTGGTGATCACCAGCAGCACCTGGCAGGAGTAACTGCAGACGGGAAGAGGCTCAGATTTCAGCTGACGATGGCAGAGCCAAAGCTGAGACGGTACCCAGACCCGGACCCGGACCAGGACCAGGACCAGGACCAGGACCAGGTCTGTTCTTACCTGTTTGAGGCTCCGCTCTGCTGGACTCTGCAGAAACAAAAGGAGACAAAGATTGAGAAGCAGCAGAAACCGCTTTAAGTCATAATAAAGGCCTGATAATAAGATTTTTCTTAAGAATCCAGGGATCTGCATTTTATCTGGAATAATCAGCGTTTGTCAGATGTGTCCAAATGGTTCTGCAACATCAAACCTGTGATCCTTTCATAGTTATTACTTTCTTTTACCGCTCAGCTGTAGTTTACAGCTCCACCACTAGATGGCGGTGTGAGCAGGTGTGAGAATATCAAACAGCAGGAAGGCCTGACGGAAGTTTCTACCTTCAGAACTAAAGCTCCTCATCAGTCCAGTAATGTGAACAAAAAATTACATTTCTGCTCTTTTGTTCTTTATCCTATGTGGTAAAGAACGTGATTTAAATGAACCCGACTGATGTCGTTCTGCAGAGCTCCATCCACATGGAGATGTGTTTTTTAAAATGTGTCTCCCTAGTAGCACACAGTGAAATGGATGGAAAATAGGATTTTAGTTCCAGAAAAGGTGATTTTTGGTAAAAAATTTTGCTTTCTGTAGATGTTTAACTGAAGCAGGATGAAGCTCTTCATATTTAGACCGAAAATCTCTAAACAGAAGCGTAAATATTTGTTGTGTTGATCCAGATTTATGTATAGAAAATTAAAACCTGAGACGCTGAAACACATTCTAACTTATTTTAGCCAAGTGGACTTTGGGTGATTCTCCAATCATTTTCAGTCCAATCCTAAAAAAAGAGACTTATGGAAATTTTGAGTGAAACCACTACAGTCAAAAGCACCAAATCAAAGCCCCACAGCAGCTTTTTTCTGCTTCAGTTTACTACAACCTTAAGCTTTAAGCCAGGGGTGCCCAAACTTTTCGGTGCATAGGCCAAAATTGTCAAGTCAAAGGAACTCGAGGGCCAAAAAATTAACATAAACCAAAATAATTATGTCAATTTTTATACCTGCTCTACAAAATTATTATTTTTAAAAAATTTGTCAGATTTTCTGTAGAAAATGAATGTGTAAATCATTGTAGCTCCAAAATTTAAAAAGGGTTTTGCTCACTTGTTGTATTAAAAGATGGTCTTCTAGTTTGCAAATTCCATCCATCCATTTTCTGACCCGTTTAATCCCTCATGGGGTCACGGGGGTTGCTGGTGCCTATCTCCAGCGTTCAGTTTGCAAATTATTTTAAATAATTTAATTTAAAGGTAATAAACTTTACTCTTTTTGGTGTAGCAATATAAGAACATTATTTGGGCCGGCTGTTCTTGAAAACACTTGCAGCAATTGGCCAGTTTTAATAATTGAATTCAACGCAAATTTTAATGCACCAAAGCATAGATGTTACCCTGAAATTAGAGAGAATGTCAAAAGTGTGTTTATTAAAAGATAATAAGATGATAATTTGTGTTGTACTTAACATTTTGAATTGTAGGATTCTGTACAGGGGCCACAAATGGCCCCCGGGTCGCACTTTGGACACGCCTGCTTTAAGCTAGACAGTTTTATTTAAATCTGCTGTATGCAACCAGAAGACAAAAGTAAACCTGGGAAGGAAACTTTTCTGAAGCGGTTTGAAACAGAATGAGCATTTTGCTCTTTTCATTGTTCAGCATCGGCAGCAGAACAAGGAGCCCCGGCTGCAGGATTACCTGACGTCATCCACAGAATGGGTCCAGTTCTGGAACGTCTGGTTGAGCTGCAGGAAGAAGAGAAATCAGATCAGGCGGCTGCAGATTTCCCTCTGCTAACAGATCCGCTCCTTTCTGCTCCTTTCTGGGTGAAACGTGGGAAGAGAGGCAGCGGCGGCGCCTTACCCAGAGAGCCACGCCTCGCTGCACCGCCTGCTGGTTCAGCTCAGACTCCAGCAGGAAGGAGACCTGGTAGAACAAACCATCTGCAACAGAGCGGCGACACAACAGAGAATCAGCCACCGGTGGAGCCTACGCCACTCTTTCTGCACCGCACAGCAGGAGATGAACCAAGCACTCTGAGAAACCAGGAGGGGGAGGAAATGTGCTGCTCAGCGGATTGGAGACGCGAGGAGGACAGGAGGGAACAAGTCTTTAACCGTTTCTCCTCCCTTCCAGCACTGTGGCCTGAACTCTCTGCCCTGTTCCTGCTGAGGAAAAGCATCCCCTCAGCATGATGCTGCCACCACCGTGCATGACCATAGGGATGTGTGTTAAGGCTGTAGTGAAGTATTATTCATCCTCTGCCCTAACAGCATTTTGCATGATGGTAGAAAAAAATAAAGTTACATTTTGGTCCCATCTGCCCAGATCAGCTTCTTCCAAGTCTGACTGTTTCTCCTTCGTAGCTTTGTAGTGAACCGCTAACAGGACTTCTTCTAGCCTCCTCTCCACGGGGGGCGTTATGTAATAATTTCAGATGTTATAAAAACATCACTAAAACTGGATTTTGCATTAACCACCCCAAAATGTGATGATGTTATCCGTTACACGGATGGTAACCAAAAGCCGTCCTCTTCCTCCACCTGAGCTGTGGGTCTCTGCAGCTCCTCCAGAGCCACCATGGTCCTCCTGCTTCTCTGATCAATGCTCTCCTGGTCCAGCCTGTCAGTCCAGGTGGACGTCCATGTCCTGGTAGGTCTGCAGGTGCTCCATCCTCTCTCCAGGTCCAGATGATGATCAGAACTCTGGGAGGTTCTGTAGAACCGGACCCGGCTTTAAAGTGGACCAGAACTTCCTCCCTGACCTCTGGTCTACATTAATATTCTTTAAAATCCCTTTTCTTTCTGTCTGTGTCTCACTCTATGTTTTCCTAGACCAGGTGTTCGGCAACCTTCAAAGCCCTGGAAGCAATTTTTACACCCAATAATTTGTTTAAAGCCGCAAAAACTTCACGAAACAATTTTGCAATATTATAGGTAGTTTGTAATTTTTCTAAAATAAAAAACAGCTATTTTATATTATTTTAAGTTTTGAATAATAAAAAAATCCCCAACCGACGACCTGAAAGGTATCCAAATTTAAACCCTGCAAAAAGGGAACTAAAAAAAAACAAAGCAGTTGTCAACCAGACAAAAAATATTTCCATTATAATTGGAAAAATGGCTCCATTCTTTATAATGTTTGGTCAGAGTCTGAGGAGCCACTGGGGTTTCTGGGGCCGTCGGCTGCAGATCTCTGGTTCAGCACAGAAACTCTCCATCAACCATCTTAAAAGATCGACAAAATCCCCTAAAAAACTCACTGCTGTGAATACTTTTAGGAGGAACTTGATCTAATTACTTGAATAAAAGATATTTGATTAACTCACTAAAAGTTGAATTAGTATTACTCTTTAAATTTTAGCACATTTTCATCAGCAGTGTTTCACACTTCTGCAAAATATGGTGAATTTCCATCTGAAATTCCATTTAAATTTAGTTTGAGCCATAAAATTGAATAAAAGAAAAAATTGAGTTGAATTTTGGCTCATTAACAGTCTTCCCCCCCCCCCCCCCCCCCACACAACGCCAGTGCGGTTGCCGTCTCAGTGCTTTTTCCATCTCCTGCTATGCAGCACAGCAGCCACTAGATGTTGCTCTTGCATGAACAATTGTTAGTCCCAGCTCTTGACAGACAGCGTTATTTCTGGTTGGAGACCCTCCAATCTGCTCATGAATGGCCATTTTTTCTGCCGGTTGCACTTCAGATAAAGAGCAGGAAGGTCTCCACCAGAAAGCTGGAAGGACTCGGCTAAAAGAAGAGAGCTGAAACTGTTAAAAACTGCAGAAAGTGTCAGAGAATAACGCTAGAATGGCTCAGTTTAAACTACAGCTACAGGAATCAATCAATGATTGGACAGCTCAGGCCCTGGAGCGGGCCAGAATCACAGCACACCGGCCACCAAGAGGCTCCAACTCATTTTGTGACTAACAGGTATAAATGTTCGTTGTTCTACTGCAAAGCCCAACCACCCGAAACTACAAATCAAACGTGCGTTCAGTCCTAAAACCCCTGTGTGTTAAAAATAATCCAATCAGAGCCGACCCGGACTAAGACTGCAGGGTTTTAGGACTGAACGCGATCAGGAGGGATTGTCTTCTCCCGGCGGTCTACAGCGACGGCTTGGACATACTGTTCCCCGCAGACTCTCCACACAGACACGGAAAATCAAAGGTCCGTTTACAGGGGCAGGAGTCCCTGCCCGGAGCGGGCCGCAACGAGGTCGGGCCAGCGGCTCCGAACGGGGGAGCTGAGGCGGGGGTCGGAGCTGCAGGCGGAGCCAGGACACTTCCCTGGTTCCACAGGTTCCCCAGGTTCCACAGGCTCGGGTCTGAGGCCGAGGTTGAGTCTCCAGAAGCATTTTTTGCTCTTGTGGCGTTTATGATTTCAGCGGGTTCAGGAGGGGCGTCTCTGAGCGTCAGAATGACGTCATTATTAACACTTTTTGTGTCTAAATCAGCAGAAGCAGAAAGATCTTTGAGCTCAGACATGACGTCTGGATGTGGGGCACGGACAGACGAGCTGATGGGGGGCCTGGAAGCTGCCTGATCGGGGTCAGAGGACGGCAGGGGGGTCGATGCGACAGCAGCGGTGGTTCGTTGAGGGGCGCCGATCCCGCTGGGGTTGTGAACGTGTTTGGAGGCAGCATTCAAACGACGAGTCGCAGCTTCCAGCGTCCCGTCCAGAGCTCCAGCGTCCCTCCTGCTCTCAGCCGCGGAGCTCGCTGTGACGCCAGAGACACGCTCTGCTGCAGGAAGCGTCGTCAGGAAGACATGATGAGGGTCAGACCTGGAGGCATCTGCCGTCAGGGGGCCGTCTGCAGGCGGAGCGGAGGCTCCGTCACCGTCAGGACCCCAAGGCTGCGAGGGAATGGCCTCCCATTGGTCCCCAGAGAGCGTGGAAGGTGGGCGAGAGAGATCAGAGAGGGCGATAAAGCTCTCGACGGGCTGCACCTCGGCTCTGCGTGGGGTCTGGAGGTGGTTGTTCAGGAACGACGCCGCGGGTGGAGTGGGTGACAGAAAGCCGGTTTCTGCCTCTGCCACACCGACGGTTGCTAACGTCGCCCTGATGGAGGTGAGAGGGGGGGGAGAGAGGAAAGATACGGCGGGAGGGACGTGAGAAGCAGAGGCAGGAGAAGGCTGGTGGATGTCTACCAAATCAGGAACGCGGGGAGAGTTATCCGGCCGAGGAGCCGGGATCCCCGTCGGTTCTCCAGGGGTTCTGTGGCGCAGCGCTAAGGACGGCGAAGAGGGCCGAATAGATGGCTCCTCGTGATCCAACAGGGAGGAGCTCGTAAAAGCTGATCCTCTCTGAGATCCAGCTGCTGGTGTTTGGGCCCGAGGAAGGCCAGGAGGAGGAGACGTCTCCGTGGACGTCCCGAGGCCGTCGCTTTGGCTCCGAGGTAAAGCAGGAAGAAAAACATGCAGCGGTGAAGAGGACAAGGAAACAGAAAGCAGCTCTGGCTGACGCCGAGCCGGGCTGGGTTCTGAGGAAAAGCCGGATGGGCGACCCAGAAAAGACTCCTCTGCAAACGGATGTGCGTCCTTCAAGCCTGTCAGGTCAGACTGGAGTGAGATTGGACTGGATGAAGGACCAGATCCACCTAAATCAAGCCTAGAACCTTCAGACGGCGTCTCTACAAGTAAATCCAGATTAGCTGAGCCGTTTGGCCACATGGAGCCGTCTGCCGACACTCCACCCGTCCGCCCTAAAGGGTCTGATGGGGAGTTAACGTCGGGTACGCTGATGCAGCATTTCTCCTCAGGGAGGAGGTCAGCAACACCCGCCGGACCACGGGGTCCAGAGCCGGAACCTGAAGGAAGACGTGGCAACAGGGACGGATCTGCAGCTGTGCTGTCAAACCCCCTCTGAAGGCGCGAGGGTGGAGACAGAGGTGGTGCAGCAGCGGGATGGGGCGTTCCTGACACCCAAAGAGAAGCAGGAAACTGGAGAAGAGGCGTGGAGGTGTTGGAGACAGACGGAGGCTCGACTGGATGCAAAAGGGACGGAGGGGAAGATGAAGGAAGAAGAGAGGCGGCGAAGGCGGAGGGGAGACGTTGGGGAGAAGGCAAGGGGGGACGGATTTCGGCGGATGGAGTTGTTTGGATAAACCCATCTTTATTTGGGTATAAACCGCTAATTAACCCAGTCTGTGCCACAGATAGAGAGGAGTTAGATGCGCCGCTGGTTTCCTGCTGTAAGACAGAAACAGCAGGAGGTTTGTGGGGGGAAACCTCCAGAGAAACGGCAGGTGAAGGTTCAGGTGAAGACCAGGGAGCTAAATATCCCTCCAACTTTGGCTTAATCAGACTCGCGTTATCTGGAGAGATTTCTACAGCGTCCTCTTCTGTCCGACTCTCAGAGACTCTGGACATGGAGACGGCAGGAAGTTCTTCCTCTGAGGACACAGCGTCGTAGTCCAAAGCCTCGTACACGAACACATCCGACCCTGAAGGGTACTCCGGCGGGTCCGTCCAGCTCCGTGTCCGGGGGTCCCCGCCGCCGGCGCTCAGAGGTTCCCAAGGGGGCGCTACAGGTTTGTTCTTTCTGTTACTCAGCCCCGACGATGATGGCGCCTCACCTTTATGCTGCCGAGGAGACGGGTCCGGCGACACCACGGATGGCTGAGGTCCAAGAAGAGTCTCGGGGGCTCGGTAGGTCGTGGGGGTCTTGTTTGTCGTGACCTTATGGGTAAAAGAGGAAGGTTTGGATGTGGATGGGGGAATATTCATGTGAATATTTGCTGCAGGGGTCTGGGCTCCCAGCGTGGCAGTCAAGTTCTTGGACGCAGGCCTGGCTGTCGACTTCAGCCCGGCTTTAGGAGCAGAGGGTTTGGTCACGTGGACCGACCCCCTGCCGGGTGTTGCCCGGGTGGCAGCCGGTCGCCTCCCTCCGCCCGGCCTCTTCCTCAGAGGCGTGGAGATAAACCCCAGGGAGTGTTTGGGGCTGTGATAGGAAGCGGCCCCCCGGTAGGAAGCCGGGGGTCGCGGGACGGAAGGAGCGGGGGCTGGGGCTTCCACCCGGGGTCGATCCGGGGACTTTGGGAGGCTGGAGTCCCGACCGGTGGCTCTAGACTGACTGGATGTAGCAGAGCGAGGAGGAGAGGCTCGTCCAGCGGCGCTGAGATTTAACGCACGCCTGGTTCTTCTGCTCAATGGGAAAAATCCAAAGTTTCCTCCAACAGTTTGTGTGCAGTCAACCGCCAGATGTTTGGACCTCGGCGTTTTGGGGGGGCATTTTGAAGAGCTCTTCTCCGCTGTTAGGGTGCAGCATCAAAGGAGGAAGCGTTACAGTGAGACATAAGGTTACATTATATTAATAAATGCTTTTCAGAGAAATAAAACACAAACTTAAAGCACATTACAATCGACGGGAAAAGCCCATGGAGATGACCTGAAACCAGAAATGCCTTCATCGGGTTAATCCCGGAACTACATGCATGATTGAAACTTAATTAAATCTTGCAGCAATCAAAGAAAAGAAATTAAAAATGTGGTGATTGGAAAGAAACCAAGAAGTTATGTGGTGTTTGTTAGACAGAGGTCATGCAAGGTGCTGGGTTACCCCGAGAGGAAACATCAGGGTCAGCTTTGTTAATGGACGGATGGCTGGTGGTTAGAAACGGCAGCTGGAGCGTCGTCCCTGGAAGAGTTTCAGGTGAAGAAACGACAGAAGAAGCTACGGAAAACAAGGTGGTTAGAAGGTGAAGAGGAGCAGGAAGACGTTAATAAACGTTAATAAACACCTGAAGAGCTTCATGGTGTTTAAAAAACAGTTTCTTTTTAAAATAGTTAAGACAATGGACAACGTGTCTATAAAAATAGAGTTCCTACAGCACAAAAACAGAACTAAAAATAAGTAAAATGTCTTGAAATGAGTGGATTTGTCCTTGATTTGAACAGGTAAATAAGATTATCTACCAATAGAATGAATATTTAGAACCCTAAAATAAAATAATTAGACATCCTGCAACAACAGATGAGTTGTTATTATTCCTCTGGCAGATCATTTAAACTTTGCTGCTCAAATCAAGGACAAATACACTAATTTCAAGGACATTTTACTTATTTTGAGTTCAGTTTTTATTGTACATGGAACCTGGAAGAATGTAGAAGTTACTTTAAGTCTTTCTCAGGGTTCAGTAATTATGGTATCAAACAACTGATATTAATGTGTTTAACGGTTAATTTATTTATTTATATCAGTTTTTTTATGAAAGGATGGACAGTTGCTATAATTATGGCTAATTATCGTCCATCCATCAACTTCAAATATTACAATTCTCCAAAATCAAGTGCAAACTGTTGAATTTTAAGTTGAAAAATTTGCAGCAACTCTGTTTGTCAAGTCCTCAACAAGAAGTAAAGATTAAATCTAATAACTAAATCCAAAACCATATGAATGATCATTTCACTGCTAATTATTGCATGCACACTGTTAGTGAAATCAAACAGTTTTTGCTAAACTACTAAGAAGTTAAAATCAAACTGAGAAAAAGTAGAAATCTCCATAAAACTCTGTTGCATCGTCTATTTTTCCCAATGGAAACTGGACTGTAAACAAGATCAGGAAACTATTCCTGTCACTTTTCCACCAACGCAGTTCAGGTTCTAGCGCAGAGTTGCACTGCAAAAAAAGGGAACTAAAAGTAAGTAAAATTGTTTTGAAATGAGTGTATTTGTCATTAATTTGAGCAGGTAAATAAGGTTATCTGCCAATGGAATGATTATTGTTACCCCTAAAATAAGATAATTAGATATAATGCACTTGAAATAAGATGATGGAGATGAGTTGTTCCTATTTTAAGTGCAAAAATCTTATTCCATTGGCAGCTTATCTTATTTACCTGCTCAAATTAATTTCAAAACACTCATTTAAATAAGATTTTATTTATTTTTTTGTTCTGTTTTTGCAGTGTGGTGCTCGGATCAAGTTGTTTCAGGTTCAGACCTGTAGGTCTCGGTCCAAACTTTTCATTTTGAGTCATTAACAAGTAATTTGACCAAAAATGTCATCCAGCAATATGAATAACAATTCATAAATCTGAAATTTATAAAAATAGATTTTAAAAGATAATCTTTGTGGTCAAAAAAAAACAAGAGCAATTGAAATTGAAAAAAATCTGACCCAAGACAATAAACCTGATTTCTACACTACATAAATACAATCTCCATTTTAATAAATGCAACAGGACGACCCATCATCACACGAGTGACAGCAGGTCAGTAAAATAATAAATCGTTAATCAAAGGTGGAAAATGTTAGCAGGAATTGTAAATTATTTAAAGGGTTTTCTGAGAATAATTATATTCAGACATTAATTTGTATGGATGAAACTAATCCTCCACAGAAGCTCAACGTTTTTTATCTGAAGCGACGTTTTAGTGACGGCAGGCTGGGGACATCTAAACTGGCTCCTGGAGCCATTTCAGAACCGGCACCAGCCCCGTTCTGGAACCGGAACCGCTTTGGTGGAAAATCCCACCCCACATTTTTTTTGACTCTATATGAACTTTAATTGTGGTGCAGCAGCTCCTTATAGATCTTTTCTATTCTAGGTTTTCACATCAAACAAATCCTAATAACAAAGATCATCTAAGCAAACACAAAACAGATCTTGAAATGACGACTTCAGTGAAAAAAGCCCTCCAGACCAACCTGGTCATGTGTGATTAGCATGTAACCCCTGCATCTAATAACCGGTTCCTCCGCCCAACGCCTATTAGCTGGAAATCAGTCGCTACGCGGCTATTTAAGGATTGTCCTTCAGGGTTTTCTGCTAGAGAGCAGAATCTGTGTCTCCTTCATTATGGTGAGTCCCAATGCATTAAACAAGGCCCAGAGCATAATACGACCACTACCCTGTTTGACAGTAGCTATGATGGGGTTTCCTGAGACGTTGCGTTAGCTTCGTACCGGATGTACCTTTCATTTAAAAGCTTCCCTCAGGGATCATCAAGGTGTGTGTTTGCTGATGGCGAGACGGGTCCTTCTGCCGATTTTAATCAGCAGAGGTTTGGCGCTCACCTAATAGAAATAGTTTTATTTTATTCAGCCTCTTCCTGATTCGTGACCTCTGACCTTAATGAGGCAGTGAGGCCTGTGGCGCTTTACATCAGGGATGTCAAACTCGTTTCTACTTTTTTTTTTAGACTTACACAACTTTATTGTAATTTTGTATGTACAGAGTGCATACAGAAAGAAATTTCGTTGCATACAGCTTACAACAGTTTAATGGGATTGCATTTTGATTTCAGAATTTCATTCCAGTTCACATAAAAAAGTTCACAGTGACATAAAAAGTAGCACCTTAGGCCCAGTTTATACAGTTTATCTGCAAAGAAAGTTGTTATTGGGGTGAGTTACACTTTAAACTCTGCATCACTTCTTCGGTTTTTGGGCATTTCTGGGTTGTTTTAATGTGTTGTGAAAACACTGACATCTAGTGGCAGGATGCTGTTACTACAGCTAAAAAAGCAACATTTGCTACAGGAGGCACAGTTTTAGCCACTTTATACACTTTAAATGGATATATGCCTCTACTTTATGACACAATATGCCTTTTTTGGCTCTTGAGGGCCGGATAAATTGCCTTGACGGGCTGGATTTGGCCCGCGGGCCTTGAGTTTGACGCATACTTTAGATGTTCTGGGTCTCTCTGAGACCTCGTGGGGGAATCATTTATCAGCTCCTGGAGCAATTTTGTTTGCCAGCCTCGTTTTTGTGACCCTTTCAACGCAGATTCCCTCACATCGGTGCATTAAGTGTTGCTTTTTGAGATCTTTGAACCTGGTTTGTTTTCTCAGACAGCTTTTATTTGAGAGATTTCCTGACTCTAGAGATCGGGCGGTAATTAAGCCTCGGTTAGGCCAGTAAAGCAACACCTGCTTTGTCAACATATGATGTTAGATCAATTTGTTTAGATGATGAGACGACATTTGCCGATACAACAAAGTATGTTATGATCGATATGATGCCCATCAATGTTTTTAACTCAGAAAAAGCTTGTACAGGCATCAGGCCTTTGAATCAAAAACAGCCTCTTTCTAGTTTTAAAATGACAATAATAGATCACCTGTTTACTGTAGTTTGAATTCCTAAATATATCTTAAAAACAATGATATGGGTCAATATTTTTATTTTGCATCAATGTAATGGGATCGTGAATCATTTAATCGATGTATTGTTAACCATTAGCGGTTAATCCCTGTTTTACACATGGCCAGGTTGGCTTGGAAGGCTTTTTCCCCCTCAGTAAACCCAATAATCGATGTTTCCTGCATCCGTCATCAAATCAGCGGCGACACAGTTTGCTCTTACCAAGCGGCGCGCTGTTAGTAGCTGCGTGGTTAGTGCTAGCGGAGGAAACAGCTTCAGTGATGCTGCTCGTCTGTTCGGCTACAGAGAAAATGAAACAATCGCTCCGTGTTAGTCACCTGGAAGAGACACTATGCTGTCCCTATGCTGCTAAACGACTGCAACAAAGCCATTTGTTCATGTCGGGGTCCAGTTTAAGCGATTCTGTTCTAACAGCATTAACGTGTAAAGGTGAAAGTCCTACTGGCGGAGCCGTCTACCTTACCGTCGGTTGTGCTGCCGGCTGGAGCAGCGACAGCAGCGGTGGGTGAAGGCGTAGCGGCGCTGGTGTCGCTGGGGGCGGAAGCTGAGCAGCACAGCATGATGGGGGGGGGGGTGTCAGTAACAGATCACACAACCACAGCGGGTCAGCGCAGCAAAACCGGCTCGTTCTGCTCGTTTTTGTATCAGGACATAAAAAAAGGGTCTGGTTTTTATCAAGTTGGTTTTAAATCTAATGTCTTTCTTCTGTCTGGGCTTTGACTAGACCAGCGCGACATCCTGATGTAAAAGTTGTTGCTGTGTTTGGCGTCATCGCCCTGTTCTGATTCAGTCTGGAATTTCGGTCCTGTGTCTGCAGAACAAGCCCAGATCAATAGCTGGTATGAGGCCTTTGCTCCGTTTGGACTTCTCCAAACATGTAGCATCTCCTCTCTGCTCTCATTCACCCACAGGACACTGTCCCACACTGCAAAAAGGGAGCTAAAAGTAAGTGAAATTTTCTTGAAATCATTGTAATTTTCCTTGATTTGAGCAGGAAAATAAGACTATCTGCCAATAGAATAAGACTTTTGCACTTAAAATAGGAACAATTCATCTCCATTGTCTTATTTCAAGTGCAGGATAACTAATTATGTTATTTTAGAGATGAATTGTTCCTATTTTAAGTGCAAAAATCTTCTTCCATTGGCAAATAGTCTTATTTACCTGCTCAAATCAAGATAAACACACTAATTCCAAGAAATCTTTACCTATTTTTAGTTCCCTTTTTGCAGTGCAGAAGTCTAAAGTGAACTAAAAACAGATTTTTCTTCTCCAACCCTTCTACATCCAGTGATAATTGTCTCATAACCCTTCCTAAAGCCATGGGTGGTCAACAGTTGCTTCTATAAGGTCTGGATTTTTTTCAGAAATTTGGCTTAGTTTCTGTAGATGAAATAGATTCATGGTGAGGGTATTTATTGCCCTTAAATGGGGAAATGTGCTTTAATCTTGTCCTGATACAAAACAAACACGAAAAACAGGAAAGCAGCAAAGCAGATGAAGGCTTACCAGAGGATGAGGAGGAGCTGAGAGCGCTGCTGGTGAGGATTGGGGTTAGAGGCATGCTAGAGGCGGGGGTGAGGGGTGAAGGGATGGGAGGGGGTGCTGGAGACGACAAATGATGCTGGCGTTAACACATCCTCACAGTGTTCTGACTGAAGCCTTTAAAAGGACTAAGCAGCATTTATCTGAACTAACTGCAGGAGAGGCAAACGACAGATAAAACCGAGATGTTTAAACACTATGGGAACGATCAAAACTATAAACTAAACCGACCCAAATTTACACTGACCAGAAATGAAGGCGTGTGAGTAAAAAAAAGTGAGACGCAGGATGAGGGAGGCTGAGGCTTGCTTACCGTGGGAGATGGCGTTAGTAGCGTGGCCAGAGTTAGTGGAGTCAGTGGATGAGGCGGTGGGAGAGGAAGCGGCTGGAGGAAGGAGGATGTGTGGATGAAACAGAGAAAGATGCAGCGCATGGTGAATGGCTGTGATGCAGCAGGAGTTTAACCATGTGGCAGAAACGTGTCGAGTCGCTAACGAGGTTTTCTGATGGCGGTGGGACACAAATCAACCCTGGAGCCGTCAAGCAATTTTCAGCAATTATTTTAAGGTTTTCTCTTTCACTGTCCGGTTGTTCAATTTTTACTTCAGCTTCAGGAAATCAAAAAAACAACGAGATTATGAGAAAAAGTTGTTTTTGATGTCATTTCGCTATATTCTGGCTCTTATTTTATAACGTCTCCAGTGAGATATGCCCTTTGAGGCTGAATCCACAGTGCGCCACAATAAAGACCGCAGAAAGACAAAAGGGAACATCATGCGCAGCATCAGCCTGACGGGTATGAACCGACGCCTGAAGGTGGCGCTATTCCTTAACTTAGGGTCCACAATCAATGTTTAAAGACAGAGACATTCATCAAAAATACACGAGTTGGTGCTGGTACTCATTCAGTGGCGCCTGAGCCACTCTGCAACACAACTTATCTGTCCAGCCACCTATAATGTGAACTTCTGATCCATTAGAAATATATAAATGCATATATATATATATATAAAATAAATAATACATTCATGCAACGTCTGTACCCGCCTATCCGTGCAGAGTCACAGGCTGGTACCCATCTAAATCCTAGACAGGTCACCCCAGAGAAACAAATATAGGTTTAATTTCCCTCTGTGATTAATAACATTTATTTTAGAGACCAATAACCCTTACAGTCATAGTTCTGGGCTGCCGGAAGAAGCCGGAGTACCCTGAGAGAATCCGTGCGTGCACAGGGAGAACACGCAAACCTATAGCATGACGATTTGATGCTGATGTGCTAAAAAGATTTAGCATTCCCTTATTTGTGAAACCAACAGAAGAGATTTTTTAATTTTAACATTTCTTCATTTTTGTGAAAACTCCTACTTTATTCATTTTAGACTTTGTGCTTGTAATATTATTACTTTATTCTGAACATTTCCTGACCCCAAAAAGAAAAAAATAGGGTCTTAAATGTCTGCCGCTGTTATTTTGGGGGGTGCAGACCTAAATGTTTGGTGACTGCTGTACTAGACTAACTCCAGAGGCATGATGATGGCTGCAAAGGGTGTGAGGACAAGGAGGAGAACATCTATCCAAAAACTGGGAGCGCACATAGTCAGGCTCAAAATGATTCATACCTTCCTGGTAGATTTAAGATTTAAATCTTACTAAAATGTTTCTTCATGCTGGAAGTCATTTTAACGCTGTGGAGAAGCCACAGCCAGAGCCCTGGCTTGAATTTGACAGATAATCTGTGGCTTGAGTTAAAGGAAACCTGCAACAAAGCTGCTCAGCAACTATGAAAACAGTTTGATTTCTGTAAACGCCAATAAAGATTGCTAAATGAATGAAAATGGGTTGTTTTTTTCCAAAATGTCTACATTTTTCCATTGTTTTTGAGAGGCTCCAGGCTGTTTTTCCAGAAAGAAACAGCCTTCTCGGCTGAATGGAAACCATTTTAAGCTCGATCTGCCAGGGGTTTGGCTGATTTTGGGATGAACGGTGTTCTCTCTCTCATTCAGAGTGGCATGAATGTACTTGCAGAGCTCAGAATCACAAAAAGTTTCTGGTTTGGGAAAACCTGAGGCTCAGCACGAAAGCTGAGTTTCTCTTCACCTCTCGAGTAGGAACACGATCCCTTAAAAAACGGTCAGTCTGAGCTTTACGTTTCACAGCTTTGAGCCCGAGGGATATTTCTCTGATAGAGACAGAAGAAGGTTGAGGGTTTGAATCTCTCTGAGCCTGCCTGCTTTACAGATGACAGCCACAGAAATGCCCGATGTTATAGAAAAAAACGTCAAGAGATTCCCTTCCCGTACTTTGGTGCATATTCCCAGGTAAAGAGAAGTCCGAACAAACATCAGTGAAGCTTTTCCACCCCAGAGAAAAGCAAAAGAAAACAACAAATGATCGTCTCTGTAACCTGAGATAAATCTGACAGAGACGCTACCTTTAAAGGAAAATAAACACATCAAGTTCACGCATGAACAGACTGGATGACACTGGTTGCTTATGTGAAAAACAACTTCCTGTATCTGTGGGAAAAGTGACACAAACAGGAAACCTTTACACGCGTTACAGCAGTTACTACATGATAAAATTGTGTTTTAAAACAGTTTTACACGTCTGTTTCACGCCACCACATCGTATGGTTCTCATGTGCTGTACGTGTTTATGTGCAACGACTCACGAAGGAACAACGTTCGACATGCAGAAGATTATTTAGGTGCACTTTAACTCAGAATCTAACACTCAGATGTCTATAAAATCTTTCACAAATGAGGAAACAGATGCTGGATTGAAAATACTCATCCCACATGATGTTTGCAGTTATATGTATTTTTTTAATTTACCACACAATAGAGGTGCGTTTAGTTTTCCTACCTGAGCAGCCCGGTCCGCCCGAGTCGCAGCCCAACGTTGGTGTGGAACCTTTAGGGCACAGAGGATTCAAAATTAAAACAAATGTTAAAAAGATGATCCTTCCACGGAATATAAGAACAGCAGCACAACAGGAGATATAAAAACTTTACACAGCCTGGTTAAAGTGACACATTAATGTAAAACAAGGATCTTAAGAGGAGTAACTTCAGGCCGTTTTTCCAACTTTAAGATGACCTTTAACGTGCGCCACCCTCTTAGTTTACATACAGTTATTCAGGGACCTTTTTGGGCTAACAAGTGTTTCAAATAGAAGTTCTGCCGGGTCTCGCCACAGACCAGATCAGTTTGCATCAATCCAAACCTTCCTCTAAGAGTTGATGATGACGTCAGGGTTATCTGAGCAGAGAGTCTGCAGCACTTTGTCTTTATAACCCCTTTGGTTGAAGTCCTTCTCTGTCCATATTTAACTTTTAAAGTTTAAACAACAAACTCAAACTCTCCTCGTCTTTGCTGCCAGGCGCATCGAGTCTAAAATCGTCTTTTTCTTTAATCCAGCTTCAGCCCACACACCAGGCTCTACGTCCACAGAAAGATGAGCAGGAGGACAGGCGGCCACACAGAGCCGGGACTGTTTCAGAGGTACCAGGTGGAGAATTTTGTCTCCAGATCGTTGTCAGGATCATCTGAACCTGAAAGCTCTGATCTGGATCACATCACCACCATAAAAGTGTCCGGCCTCCTCCTTTTGGAAGCAAACAGGTAAAATCCGCTACGTCAGATTTGATAGAACCAATCGAAGGCTTTATTAGCTGCATCAGGTCGGATACAGTTGGACACTTCAGATATTGGTGACTGACATTTTATCGCATGTTAGAAACACGGATAAGTCAAGAGAGCAGTCCAGGAGGTTTAGAGAAAATGATTGTTGCCCTGCACAGATAAGTAAAATGATCCAGAAAGCAGGCAAAAGCCTTAAATATTCCCAGACATACAGCTGGAAGCATAATGCTGATATTTAAAGGTGATTAAAATCATTACACCACCTGGTGGCAGAAAGAGGAAGCTATAACCAGGAACGTGAGGAGGCAGCGTTCACAAATACTGACCCAAAGTAAAAGAAAATAAAAACAACCATCATCTCATAGTGCATTGAAGTGCAGCTAGTACAGTATGAAATACATAAAACCTAATTATAAAACCTAAATGTTCAATCATCAAATACCACCTCAGTCTAGTGTTTAACACTTCCTGAATAACATAAATTACCCTTTTTTTAACTCTTGTATTTTGGTTTTAGTAAATAATCGGCCCAAAACTCCAGTTACATTCACAATCGTCCGCTTTAAAATACTATAACACATAACATTAAGTCAGCAGAAAGCTTCAACACGGCTTTCATTAATATCCTATTATTTTTTTCTACTGCAGAGTGTTTCAATATTCAATGATGTAATGATTAATAAGGGGAAACGGACAGTTCAGCACCATGGACAGCAGCAGAGTCCAGAGGTCAGATTTATTCTGGATTATTAGATTTTGTCACCATTTCAACGACTGGACTCCCATCTGCAATGAATTATATTGTGTTTAATGCAATAAAGAAATTAGCACCCCCCCGTAAATGTTCTTGTTCAGCTCCTGTCTGAGAACATTTGCACCAAGTCATAACAGAGACTCAGAGGGGGCGGGGCCTTTTCTATTGTTGGTCCTGAATTGTGGAATAACGGCCTCTGCACATCAGAGAGCCTCCTTTACTGTCCACCTTTAGAACTCGCCTTAAAATAAACTATTATTCTTTGGCTTTTACCACTAGCGAGACTTGGTTTTCATTTTTAATTTTTAATTTTTTCTTTTACACGTTTTCATGCGTTATCCTTTTATTTTATTTTTTTATGGATGTGTTTTAGCTTGTAGCGATGTACAGCGCTTTGTTCCAGCTGTTGGCTGTTTTTAAACGCTTTATAAATAAAGATGGTATGGTCACCATCCTCTAAATCTCAAAGATTGTCTTCTTCAAAGGGTTGACTCATATATAGGCTGCAGGAGTAATGAAAAGCTCCATTTTGTGTTAAATTCCGACAAATATCTTGTAATATTAGTTTTTTGTCATATTTGTTTAGTATAAAAAGTTGCCAGGATGAGTGTTATTATATAGTAAAGTAGTATTTTTCATCTTGGCCAGGACACTGTTTGGATTTGTTTCCTGAAATAAAATAACAATTAAATGAATTAAGCCTATTTAGGGTGAGGGCTGAATAATGTAAGTGCAGCTGTGTAGTTATTCTGAGTCCTCATAATAATCATCTTTGTTGGTCATTGCATATTCCAGTTAAATGTGTCCTCTGCATGTAGGGAGCAGTGGGTCGCCACTGGGCGGCACCTGAGAGCCTTCTGGGCCAAGGTTCTTGCTCAGGGACAGAGTGGCAGTCTGTGGGATTCAAACCTGGGAACTTGAAGCTTTCCCAGGATGCAAGTGCTTTGCTCCAACCACAAGGCCACGACTGCAGCAACAAAGCTTTGAATTGTTAGATATTGTTTCACTTATTAAGGATAATTGGGAGCGCTGGACTGATGGATGGACGGATGAAAACTGTTCCTGATCCTCAGCGGTTTTGTGTTAAAGTCCATATTTTTAACCGAGCAGCAGTGTCTAGAGCTCAGAAAAGAGTCACAGCTGTTTTCATTTAATACAGCTGATGATCTCAGAGCTCAGAGAAGGCCGGCCAACAGCAGCAGCTATAAAACCTCCATTACAGCCAAACTGAAAATGACAGAGTTTGTGAGGTCTGACGCTGTGAGATTAAACCGACTAACGCCACCGGCTGCAGGTCGGACCATAACTTTCTGCTCTGATCCTGTCTGAGATGTCCAAACGCTCCATTTATACAGGATTTGAGCTAAAACACGGGATTTCAATTAGATTTTCACCAACTGAGCTGCTTCACTGCCTGAAAGCTGCGCCGTTTCTGCAGGAGATGATTTATGGCACTTAAAACAAAACTCAGGGGTTATAAAAATAAATCAGACTAAGTCACAGATGAACATTTTTAACAATATTTTAAGAACTCAACTATTCTTTTAGAAGGAGAACGTCGTCAGTGATGGAAAGAGGAAAAAGTAGAGGCGGAAAAGGAAGCGGCCAAAATATGAAGCAGAGCGTTAAACGTGACGGTGAGAGAATCACGCTTTGAACCAAAGATACCCAGACAAGTTGAGCTAATTCAAGGTTTTTCTATTCAGCATAATCTTCAATTAAATTGTATTTCTTGTTTTCTTAACCCTATTAACATGAAACTAAACCTGATGGACAAGCATAAAAATTGTTTTAATTATTTTTACACGTTTTGGCTGACTTCATTTTATCTAATAGACCTTTCCCGGTCAGCAAGCCTTAAGAGTTAACCACGACCATGAGTCTAATGTTGTCTGTATTTATTAGGATTTTTATTTTTTTATCAGGACATATGATATAATTCTTGTACAGCTGAGCTGGAAACCAGATGTTAAAGAGGAATAGAAAGCTTCAACATCCTCTCCTTATAGTTCTATGTAATGATTCTTAAATCAGGGAGGGAAAAATCCAAGTTTTCCCTGTGAAAAATTGGCAAGCATTTGATTTTAATCATTTTTTTTTTGGCGTCTAACGGCTAAGGAATGAAAGCAAAGAGTTTTCCCTAACAGAGGACACTGCTGCCATGCATCTTTGTAAAAAGCTGCGGTGGTTTCCAAAAGGAGCAAAAGGTGAAGCGGGTTGCTCTTCCAGCAGCTAACCGTTAAATAACCAATGAGCACAGCTCCACCTTCGCTCAGAGAACCTTCGCTCAGAGATGACCTCCAGGTTGCCGTCAGAGATGGAGATCAGGAAGCGTCCTGAAGTCTCTGACAGGCTGACTGACAGCCTCTTGGTACTATTGTGACAGAACCGGGCCCGTGCGCCAGCGCCACTCTGACTGACACCGCAAACACCAGAACCCGGTCTGACAAGTGCTCGTCAAATCTTCTGGAGCCTGCAGGGAGGATGTTCTGAAGAGGCTGCAGGAGAATTTGTATTCATAGGTCCAGGAGTCCTCTGAGGATGATGAGTCCGTAATCTGAGTAAATCTGAGTATCTGAGACGAGCAGGTTTCAAATGATGCTTTCAGCTAATAAGGGAAAAAAGTATCTGAACCGACCTGGTCCAATGTGAAGATGCAAGCAGCTCCTTGTTAAATCATGAGTTATTTGTGATTCTAAACATTGTTCAGCTTGCTTACGTCCATAATGGGTACAAATCACCTAAGTAGGCTAAAAAGATCTCAAGAATCAACATAGCATGTCCCGATCTAAAGAAATTCAAAAGATCCTGGCCATCCATCGGTCTTGAAAGGGGTGCAGAGCCATTTCTGAGACTTCGAGGCGTCGGAGAACCAAAGTGAGAACCGCTATGTACACACGGAGAGAACATGGAACAGCACAGAACCTTCCCAGGAGGTGCCAGCCTTTCAAATTACCCCAAAAACTCACCAGTAACTCATCCATGAGGTCATAGGACAGCATCTAACACTCTCACTTGCTTCAGTAAAGGTCATGATTTAACAATAATTGGCAGGATTACCTTAATTTATGGACCCAACTAATCTATCTTTTGGAGGAATGATAACAAGAAAGCCACAAAACATGTAGGAGACACAGCCGACATGTAGAAAGCAGAACTTTTAACTTTTTAGCTTATGTGCAAATCATTAAATGTAGCGAAAAACTAACACTGAACATAACAAGCAATCCCCAGAGGGAGACATGGCAGCATCGTGCTGTGAGGATGTTTTCTCCTGCAGGCACAGCAGAGCCGGTCAGAGCCGACCCACTAGAATCCAGGAAGAAACCCAAGAGAGCCGCGGTGGAGGTTCTCTGGTCGGCAGGAAAACGTCCCTAAAAACACGACGAGTGGTTTAGATGGAAGCATATTAGTGTGTTAGAATGGCCTAGTCAAAGTCCAGACCTAAATCCAACTGAGAATCCGAGGTCGTCCTAGAAAAATTATGTTTAGTGATTCTCTCCGTTCACCGGTGACGAGACGTGCTGCTGTGATTGGCTCCACTAGCATTGGTCAGGAAGCTTAATATACTACAACTAATACTAATAATACTAATATATAAAACGCCTGCCACACTTTTCAGATTTTTTAAATACAAAACAAACATACAAACGAATAAAAACAAGCAACAAAAGAAAAAACACATTTCAAAATCAGATAATTTTCCTTCCATGTCCCGAATAGCTTCTACCTTGGGTTGGTCTATCTGATCACATCAAATCCTGGTAAAGCAGAGCGCGGATTGTGGTTTAAAGGCAAAACATCTCTTACTCTGTTACATTTAGAGCAAGTTGGCCCATTTTTGGTCCTCAGAAGCAACCAAGATCGAGTGTTTTGGTTCTGGAACTGCTCTCAGTTTCATCTGCGTAAAACTGGGATGGGTTAAATATGGGGATGTTTTTCAAATGCGTTCATTCAACCTGCGATTTCTCTCTCCTGCATCTTGAGGCTGGCTGCACGCTGCAGCTCAAAGTTGGTCCACTTAGCTTTCAAGTCTCCACTGAAACCTCAGTAAATGACCCGGTGTGGATTGTTTAGCTCATCTGAAACTCCCACAGCCAAAAGAGCAAGGGTTATTCTCAGCAAACGATGTTAGTCCATGACTTCTGAGGCATTTTACTCACGTTTCACAGATACCGCTGAGCCTGGTTTACACTGACATGACACTTATGGCATTAATGTCACAGGAAAGTTTATGCGTTCGTTTCCATGCACAAGCAGAATGACACAAAGCTTTGAGTATTAAAAGCGTGTTAGCAGCACTCACCACTAGTGGGCGCAGCAGCGGTTAAGTGAATGCAATGAGGATAGCAGACTGTGAAAAGAAGAGAAGGTTAAACATCAGGTAAAATCGTCACATTCAACAGCTTTCTTTACAATATGACAAACGTTCCTATATTATCTGTCCGTTTTTTATTGCTAGACACATTTATTTCTAGATGTTTCCAGCAGGTATTTGTTCCAGTGATCAAGCTTTTTAGATACGTGCGTAAAAACTGTCAGCTAAAGAAAAGCAACTGGGAGAAAACCTATTTAAAATGATCTGTTTTCCCACATAGTTGGTTCACTTTTAATGGCAAACCCACCAGTTTGGACCTCAATCAAACCGACCCGTACCAAACAGAATGGATGCTAAACCGTGGAAAAGAGCTTTTCTCTGCAAGGAGCGTTACTCTGGTTCTAAATGCAAACTGACTCCACAATCTGAAGGGCAGCTGGGTTGTTTAATTTATTTGTATAAATGCAGATTTATATAATACAGTCATATTAAATAAATTAGAATATCAGGTAAAAGTTCATTTATGTCTGTAACTCACTTCACAAAGGGAAACATGTTCTACATAATAATACAGATGATGATGTTATAAAGCATTTATTTCTGTTAGTTATAATTTATTTTCCAACTCCAGCTAACAAACACACCATTTGAGATTAGAATATTGTATTAAACCAATAAAAATGCACACTGTTTAACGCAGAAATGGGGGATTATTGAAAAGTATGTTCAATACCAGTTTATAGGTTGTGTTTTAAAAGGTACTTTTAATCTAACAAGGAAGGACCTTATAAATGCATATTCTGACTTATTGAATATGACTGTATATGAAGCAACCATTTTACTACTTTCATTTTTTTTTATTATTCCAAACTCTGTGGGAACCACTTAACCAGACCAGATTTAAACCCATTTAGACCCAACAGTTTAGTTTAGTAAAGAAAAAACTAACGAACGACAGGAGGTAAGAAGAAGAATATTAAAAAACGAGAAAGGATTAAGGAGTGGAAAGAAAACCAGAGAGGAAACAAAACAGGCTAGGAAATGAGAAATAAGGAAACAAGAGATTAAGTAACAAGAAAATAATGAATGAAAAAATAGGGACAGATAAAAGAAAAGAGGAAAAGTTAAAGAGAAATTAGGCAATAAAGGAAGAAAACCTGACAAAAACATATGAGGAAGAAACGAATGAATGAAGACAGGAATTAAAGAAAGATGCAGAAAAATGTTGCAAAATTTATGGAGCAAGGAATGAAGGAAGCATTGAAGAAAGGAAGCAAGGAAGGAATGAAGGAAGGAAGGAAGGAAAAAAAGAAGAAAGATAGGAAGGAAGCATGGAAGGAAGGAATGAAGAAAGGAAGGAAGGATGCAAGGAAGGAAGGAAGGAAGGAAGGAAGGAAGGAAGGAAGGAAGGATGGAAGGAAGGAAAAAAAGAAGAAAGGTAGGAAGGAAGGGAGGAAGGATGGAAGAAAGGAAGGAATTATGTAAGGAAGGAAGGAAGGAAGGAAGGAAGGAAGGAATTATGTAAGGAAGGAAGGAAGGAAGGAAGGAAGGAAGGAAGGAAGGAAGAAAGGAAGAAAGGAAGGAAGGAAGGAAGGAAGGAAGGAAGGAAGGAAGGAAGGAAGGTGACTGCAGAGAGGTTCTCCACTGATTTAAATCACAGCTTTTCACCAGAGTTTCCTGCTCTTCACCTTTTGTTCCAGTGTGGTTTTTTTCTGCTCTGCTGTGGGACAACGGCACACATTAAATACTTTATTCTGAACATTAATTTATAAAGCTGTATAAAAGTTAAAGTGCAGGAGAACCTGGAATCTCACTGCAGAGTCATCTGTTTAGTAAAAGCTGCTCCATAAACATGGACCTCCATTCTTCCCCAGAAACAGGGCTGGCAGGAGAGAAACCCCACTGTGGCACCAGATTCCACCCTGCAAACCCACACAGAGGCTTGTTCTGTGGATGTGTCTGTGTGCAGAACGCGTTTTACGGCTACTGCGAGTACAGAAACAGTGGATGTGTGAATAAATCAGCACGCCGCGTCCCTCTAGAGCCGCTCTGGAGTTCATAACAGGAACTGCGTCTCTGACACAAACCCAGACTGGTCCTCCGCCAGCAGGCTTACTGGAAACCATTAACTCGCCATCTGAAGGCACAATGTACCAGGATTGGACTCAAATCTCTAACAGCCTGAATAGCTTAACACTTTAAATTCCTGTTAGATGCAACCCAATGTTCTGCATAGGGACCTGGACCTGGTCTTTCCACACCTCCTGGTTTTTCTACCCAGCTTTAGATCCTGCCTGTTTGTTCCAGCAGGGACCGTTATTGCCATATTGTTTCCTAATTGACTGGTTTTCTATTATAGCAATAATTTCCCCAGGATGTTACTCTGCAAACAAGATTTCCTGCAGAGAAAGGAACCACTCCTGTGGACAGATCTGGAATACTGTGTTCTGACTTTATACCTACACTGCAAAAACAGAACTAAAATAAGTTAAAATTCTCTGGAAATGAGTGTATTTGTGCTTTATTTGAGCAGGTAAATAAGATAATCTGCCAATGAAATAAGATTTTTGCACTTAAAATAGGAACAACTCATCTCCATCATCTTATTTCAAGTGCAGGATGTCTAATTATCTTATTCTAGGGGTAAAATGACTTACTTCATTGGCAGATAAGATTTTTTACCTGCTCAAATCAAGGACAATTACAGTCATTTCAAGAAAATGTTACTTATTTTTAGTTCTGTTTTTGCAGTGTAGTGATGTGTTGCACTGTCTTCAAAGAATCTGCAGCTAAAATATTTTCCATTAAATAGTATACTACTTTGTTTAAATGTAATAAAAGCCCGGCTCCATGCACACCCATGGCTCAATGGCTCATAGTAAGTTGGACTTTACCTGACTCATTGGTATTTGAGCCTTTTTACAGTTTCAATGTAATCCCAGTTTCATTCATTAGGTCTTTAGGTTCAGCTCTACAGAGGCCTGGTAACGAGACATTCCTTATATTCAGGTGTGTTGGAGCGCGGATTTATTTCAAAGTTGCAGGATAGAAGCGCTTAATGACAGGATGTTGCCATCTGTGTTCCACAAATACATAAAAAAAATTTTTTCAATAGGACATAAAATTTCTCTAACAGAGCGACTCTTAATTTGAAGGTTACGTTGTTGCCATGTTGGTGGGATCCCCCAGAAAAGGTGGGAATCACCAGAGATGTTCACAGGTAATTTTCTTCCAAGTCCAAGAAACTTAATCTCAAAGTAATTTAATACGAAGTTGAGTAGGAGAGACACTCAAGTGGTTGTTTTTTACTAAGCTCCAGCAAAAATGAACTGTTATGAGTCATTAACGTCCCACAATAATCTACCACCATCACTGGGTAATAATCAAGCTCTTCCTTTCACAATAAAACATCTTTATTACATGAGATCAAAACTCTGATTAAAACTCCAGTCTCAGACCACAGGTCCAAATCCTCAGTCTTTAGGACACAAGTCAAAGTCCAGTCTGAACTCAAGTTGAAGTCTCAAACTAAAGCCACCATCTCTGGTAATCACCATAGCAACAACATTTCCTGTGACAGAGGAAGCTGTTACCTTAAACGATGGCTCTCCAGTGACTAAGCATTGATTTAGCTTCGTTTTAAATGCAACACGACTCCTTACAGGGAATATATCAGGCTTTCTAATGATCAGGTTGGTCTTCAACCACGCCAAGCTGTCCCTCTACTACGAGGTACTGGCTCCTACAGCAGCTGCGTCATCTTGCTTTCTAATAGTTCTGCATTACTGTCGGCAGATGGCACAACAATGCTCATGTTAAAGGGGAGTTTTCCTTTCCACTGTCTCTTCATGCTTGCTCGGTATGAGGGATTGCTGCAAAGCCATCAGCAATGCAGACGACTCTCCCTGTGGCTCTACGCTCTTTCAGGAGGAGTGAATGCTGCTTGGAGAGACTTTGATGCAATCAACTGGTTCCCTTATATAGGAAATTTTTGACCAATCTGTATAATGTGATTGATTTTGTAAAGTGGCTCGAGATTTCATGAATTGGAGCTATATAAATAAAATTGAATTGAAATTGAATTGAATGTCTGCTCACTGCAAAAACAGAACTAAAAAAAAGTAAAAGTTTCTTGAAATTAATGCGTTTGTCCTTGATTTGAGCAGGTAAATAAAATTATCCACCAGCGGAATGAGTATTTTGACCCCTAAAATGAGATAATTAAATCTAGTGCGCTTGCAATATGCTGATGGAGAAAACTTGTTCCTATTTAAAGTACAAAAATCTCATTCCATTGGCAAATCACCTTATTAACCTCCTCAAATCAAGGACAAATACAATCATTTCAAGAAAAGTTTAGTTATTTTTAGGTCTGTTTTTGCAGTGCTGATCACACCCAGTGCACGACTCTTTTGAGCCTCAAAAAGGACTAAGTAGACACCATGAGGATGAATGCCTGGCATTTGTTTTTCTTTTTATAGTCAACATGCATCACAGGGTCTATTTAAAAGTTTCATAAATCAGTAGTTTGACCACGCATTGGTAGTTCCCAGTAATCTGACAGAAGCCAGACGCATGTCGCTCCGCCTAGCTCCACTCACATACATCTGGGACCTCTCCATAGGAATTGCCTTTATTGAAGGCTGGGTCTTATCAAAAATCCTTGCATATGATTGGATAAGCCACTTGTCTGTCATCTTTATCGACGTGCTATTTCAACCACTCACACCGAAGCTAACCCGTGACGCTGATGAGAGCGACGCAGGAAAAAAAAGACGTTTAATTGACAGTGAGCTGACAGGAAGAGGGGGGAAGACAGGCGGCAAAGCGCCGCGGGTCGGACTCAATCCCGGGCCGACCACGTTGAGGATTAAAGGCCTCCTAACATGGTTCGCGCTAACCGCTAACCGCTCCGGGGCGCGTCCGCTGCAGACGCGGACGCGCCCCGGAAAACAAAACTTGCCAAATCCGGTCAGGAGAAGGGCGAAAACATGGTTTCCACCAACAAAAGCCTTTAGAGCCGTTCTCTGATGTTCTTTTAATGAAACAGTATTGGGTAGGTTGGACAACACGGAAGAAATAGCAGCATCAATGCTAACGCTTGCTTCCTCGACGAGCCGCCATTGCTATCAAAACAGTCTCACGGTCACTTCTCCACTACGTCACATCTATGAAACTCCAGCCCTGCGTCCTGATTGGCTGGACCATAAAATTGGTTGGAGAAATCACTTTCGATGGGCGGTGTCCCAGATGTATGTGAGTGGAGTTGGCGGAGCAACATACGTCTGGCTTGTGTCAGGTTAAGTTCCCAGATGCCCACAAGCCAAAATCAGACACAGATGACCATGTTTACTCACTGCAGCTAAGCGTGTTGTCGGTCTGAGCGAGGGAGGATGAGATGGCCCAGTGGCTGTTGTCCCAGTCGACGATGTTCCCCACCATGTCGCAGGTCAATGTCTTGAGCTCCTGCATCGACATGGCATGATCCCACAGGCGGAAGTTGTACATGTTCCCTTTGAAACTGTACTGCCCTAAGCGTAAACATGTTTAACAGTTTAAACCACAAAACACAAGCGAACATCATATATTCATTCAAAGGTTCAGCTTTAAATGAGCATCAGTAATTATAGATGTTTATTTTTTAGCCCAAGAGAAAAAAACGTTGTAATATTTCTGCTCTTGTTCAAAATGGGAAGAAACAGAGAACATGCCCCTTGAGTACGTGTGTTGTCTAAAGCGCCAGTCACACATTCCCAGGTCGAACAAGAATTAGAGCCGTTCAATTAGAGCCAATAAATTACCGGCTCAGCTCTTTTCACACTTAACCCAGCAACGACGGAGTGGATGTACCCAATATCACCTGCAGGGGGCAGTAATGCAAGGCATACAGCTCAAACGGATGGATCCAACCTCCAAAGAAGAGTTTCAGCCATAAATTATGTTTTTCAAACAGCTGATTAGCCTCAACAAACAATGGCTTCAGGGCTGTTGGTTCACACGGCAAGATTTTAAGATTGTCGGCCGATTTTCAAAACCTGAGGGACACCACTAGTAACGATTCAAAATTAGGGATATAGCAGGTTTGCTCGTATGGTGCAATGATGATAGTTTGTGGAGTAATTTTAACAGAAAAAATATTAGAAAGAGAATAGGTGTCGGTAAAAGAAGCGGAGACAGTGTGAACAAAACTCCACGTTAGCTGCTCTATGATGTGGAGGTGAGCTGTTTTATTTTTATTTTGTTTCCCTGACCACGCTTCCTGATTGGCTACAAGTCACGTTCAACCAGCTGCATGCTAGCTTGTCCTCGGGGAACACTCCACACGCTAGGGTATCAGGGCAAGACAATCAAACATGTGGAAAATCCCCGATTTAAGGTCGGAGCGGTCCCGATCACGCTTAACACACCATACACCGCAGCAATATCTCTTATAATTTTCTTAAACGCCATCCCGACAATCGGAGTGTGTCGGAAGGAGAAGATCGAGGCAAAAATCGGGGAGATTATCCTGACGTGTGAACCAGGCTTTACAGTGGTTACTAGCTTCATAAAAACTGCAGAAGAAATACAATGTCAGTAAATTTTTAATTCAGAAAAGCAGCTTGCAGACTCCCTGAACGCTGCCCCAGAGGGCTAAATACAATTACACTAAAATACACACACACACACACACACACACACACACACACACACACACACACACACACACACACACACACACACACTGCCTCTACTGTGCTTTCTTCCCTTCCTCTGCTGCTTTCTGTTTTAGCTGTAGAGTCAGGAAGGTCAGATCAGAGAGCACAAACTGTAGCTTTATGGATAGAAACAATTAACCTTTAGAATCTTTAGTGATGAAGCTGTTCCAGTGAAACTTTATCATGAATAGAAACAATTATTAATAACAAAAGAAGTTATTCTAGTTGTAGCTTTAGAAAAGTTAGACAAAATTACTTTAAATCAGAATTCCCCAAGAATATACTTAAATTGTTTCTATTCATAATAAGAAATAAGCCAAGTCTTTCTGTATGTTTGTTAATGTATGAAAGAAGTCTAGTCAAGGATTTGCTAAGCTTATTCCTTTGTTTTTCGTATGTCTGTAATGTTTTCCTGTCCATTTACAGCCCTTTGAATCGTCTTGCTACTGAAAAGTGTTATATAAATAAACTTGCCTTGCCTTCCCAAAGCGAAAACTATGAATGTTTTATGTAATAATGCAAATGCATACCTTACCCAGGAATGTAACGGCTTTATTCACATTAGAGTGGTCCCGGTGAATTACCGGGTATGATACTTGGTCACTTGGTCTAGACCCGGTAAATTGCCGAGTCAGTTTTACCCAGGAAATCAGTTCTGGCTTTTTTCACACATAACCCCGACCCAGTAAGTTACCCTGGAGGGTGTGAGATCAATTAACTGTTGGTAAAAAGCTTTTTTTTTGTCAAAAAGCTGAAAAGAGGCAATCAGGGAAATCATACAGCAAGATACTGATCCAAATAGCCAATGATCTATAGATCTCATCTCACTGAAAACACATAAATGTAAAAATTTAAACCAATACACTTAATGTCAAACCATGAAACAAAACATTGGTTTCCTACCTACCTCCATGTCGGGAATTAAAAGGAATCAAACAAAGAATGAAAGCCGTTGCAGTCACTGGGAGTCATCAGTCATCTCCTATAATTTAACCAATGACTCACCTACACAGCAACTACTTAATAGAACTAGTCAAATTATAACTGTAAGGCATAACATCCATCACAGATCAATACCTCCTAAGTGGAAGTTTCCTCCAGCCGGTACAGTGTGGCCACTAGTAAGTGAGCAGGTCTTCCCCCAGTAGGTCCCGTTGAAGTAAACCGCTATGAGGGCGTCGGAGGACGTCCAGAGGATACAAAAGGACTTCATGGAGGAGGTAAAGTCATTAGCGGAGATGATTGACTTCACTGAGCAGGTCACGCCGTCAATAACCATCTCCATGCCCGTCTGATTGTAGCCAAAGCTCAGCGCCACGTCATTGTTGTTAGCGTAGTAGGTGAAGAGCCACTCATTCTGTTCAGCAAACAAAAATACTGGGAGTAAGTAGAAGGCAACACCAATAAGACAGTTTACAAGTATGCTGTTTATTGCATATATATTTTTTTGCCATCATATCAGCCTAATTTCATTTGGTATAAACCATTATTTAATTACAGGGGAGTGGTGGCCTAGTGGTTAGAGCACGCTTATGCTCTGAGATGGTTACATGTACCTGGTTCAATCCCCACAGACTACCCCTAAGCAAGACCCTTAGCCCCAGATTTCTACCCAGGCACTGTAAAAGCCTAAGGAATGGATTAAAATCAGACGACACATTTCAGCTATTTTATACTGTTACGATTCCTCCTCTCAATACTTCAGAGCTGTTCTATCACTGAGAACGCCATGAGAAAATTCTGTCAACATTCCCATTGCATGATGGTCCAAGCCCAGACCTTGGATTCTGAACAAAGTTAACCTGTAGGATTCTTTTCTGCAAAATAAAAACTTGAGAAAGGTTCCCTTAGGTAATCTCTTGCTCATGTAGTTCCATCACTTGCCAACGCATGATGGTTCCCATGGAAGGGCCATCTGAAGGATGACTTTGTCCTTCAAAGAATTTTGTCAGGGGTATCTCTGTGCCCAGGTTGGTATCAGTTGGCTCTCCAGCGCCTGTATAGCTACAGAAAATGTGCATGCTATTCTCAGCAGGAAGTTGACTTTGCTTCAAGTGCCTGTTTTGCCCTGCTGGGGATCCCCAGTCGCCCCCAATTTATGTTAGAGGTGCATTGACATGAAGTTGAGTTGTGCCATCCAGAGGAAGGTGCCTGGCTTATGAACCTTAGGGTCTCATCTTTGCTTTATGCAGATAATGTGACTATGAAACCATGACTATAAACAAAGCAATTCATTGTCTGAAGTCCGGTGCGATGTCTGGCAACACCGGGTAAGTTATGTTGGTGCCATGTTCACAATCAATGGTAGTAACATGGTATGGATTGCTAGACAGTTTGGGGGCTCAGCATAAAAGGGCAGCACCGTTCTGGTCTGTTGTGGTGAAAGGAGACCCAAAAAGCAAAGTTCTTGATTTCATGGTCCATCTATAATTTAACCCTCAGCTCTGGTCACGGGATTTGGACATAAAGAACGACGTAATGGATAGGAATAGGAATGAGCTTCCTCCGTAGGGTGGCTGAGCTCAGCCTTAGACGCAGGGTGAAGAGCTCCGTCTTCTGGTGTGAGCTGGAAGTGGAACTTCTGTTTCTCAGCTTAGAATCGAGTCTTCTGATGTTCTTCATCTTATGGCCTCATGTCTGGAGGGCTGGCTTGGAAGAACCCCCAGAATGAGCTGAAGAGTGTCCATGAGGAGAGGGATGTCTAGGTCTGACTCCTACTGCCTGATCTCAGATACAAGGAGGATGAAGGATGGATGGATGGATGGATGGATGGATGGATGGATGGATGGATGGGTGGGTGGAAGGATGGATGGATGGAAGAATGGATTGATGGATGGATGGATGGAAGGATGGATGGATGGAAGAATGGATTGATGGATGGATGGAAGGATGGATGGATGGATGGATGGAAGAATGGATTGATGGATGGATGGAAGAATGGAAGGATGGATGGATGGATAGATGGAAGGATAGAAGGATGGATGGATGGATGGGTGGAAGGATGGATGGATGGAAGAATGGATGGAAAAATGGATGGATGGATGGATAGAAGGAAGGATGGATGGATAGATGGAAGGATAGAAGGATGGATGGATGGAAGGATGGATGGATGGATGGAAGGATGGATGGATGGATGGATGGATGGATGGATGGATAGAAGGAAGGATGGATGGATGAATAGATGGAAGGATAGAAGGATGGATGGATGGATGGATGGAAGGATGGATAGAAGGAAGGATGGATGGATGGATGGATAGAAGGAAGGATGGATGGATAGATGGAAGGATAGAAGGATGGATGGATGGATGGATGGAAGGAAGGATGGATGGATGGAAGGATGGATGGATGGATGGATAGAAGGAAGGATGGATGGATGGATAGATGGAAGGATGGATGGATGGATGGAAGGATGGATAGAAGGAAGGATGGATGGATGGATGGATAGAAGGAAGGATGGATGGATGGATGGATGGATAGAAGGAAGGATAGATGGATGGATAGATGGAAGGATAGAAGGATGGATGGATGGATGGATGGATGGATGGATGGATGGATGGATGGATGGATGGATGGATGGATGGATGGTTGGTTTTTGGAATGTGTTGCCGTCTAAAAACTTGTTCACGTTCAGGTATAAAAACAAATCTAATTTAGAAAGCTTGAACAGATGGGTCTACCTCTCATTCCTTCTAAACATCACCCATCTGACGGGTAACCTGAACTATTCACTAATATTCTCCATTTTTAACTGGCATGGGATTGGTTGATCTCCACTTCTACAGACTCCCACACAGTTGAAACCCTGAAATGTTGTAACCACAGGTAGAAACCATTTTCAGCACCTGATTGAAGGCCTCTCTCTCCACCTCAAAGCATATGGTCAGTGCATTGAGCGCCGGGATGGAGCTGGTGACCTTTGCGATTTGTCCGTTACCATTTGGGATTTTCACCTTCTGGTTCCTCAGGGCCACGGCAACTGTGGAGGAGAGATGGAGGAGTCACGGAAAGCAGGGAAAGATGGTAAAAACAGTAAAATAGGCTGAACATAAAGAGAACAATCATTTTTGAGTTTATTCAAACGTGCATAAAGAAGGGATACAGAGGCAACAAAACCCCCAGATTTTTAAAATTTTGTCCAAATTGAACAGAAACTTCAATAAAGCAAATCATGAACTGGTCGTCCCAGTTGATGTGGCTGAAACAAGCTGCCAAACTGAAGGAATACAAACCCCAGGTAAGGTGTTTCAAAGAAGTTTAGACCCGTATTAGTTTGCAAATCTAAGCCAGGACCTACCATGCTGGAAGCTAACCATGAACCCCTTCTTCCGTATGCTGAAGTCAGAGACGAAGGAAAGCTCCATCACGTTTCTCGTAGAGTTCAGAGTCAAACCACTGGCTGTCAGCCCACAAAACTTTGACTCTGTGCTGCCGGTGTTCACCACCACCCGGTCGTACATGCAGTTCTGCGCCTCCTCCAGTTCGAAGTCCAAGAAGGTGAGCTGAACGATGAAGCCGGCCGGCGCCTGCATGGTCCACTTACAGGTCAGACCGTTGCGGTATGTCTGGGGGTAGCAGGGTGACGAGAACTTCCCCTGGGCCTCAGTCAGCACCACGTTACAATCTACGGAGCTGCAGCCCAGTACTGGAGCTGATGGTAGGATAAAGTCAGTGAGTCAAACCTTCAGGTACAACGGCCAATAAAACGAGGACAAGACAAAGGTAGAGGGACGGAGTCGAGATTAGAACAAGACGACAGGAGACGCAAACACCGACTTCAGTTAGGAAGAAGTTATCAGCAGTGGGTCAGGAGGAGGAAAGGCTTTCAAGAAGGACTTCAAATATCCATGCAACAAAAACCAGAGGTTCTGTCAAGAGCAGAGCAGGAAACTCCAGAGAGATTGGTCAGACCTTTTTTCAGTTATTAGGAGAAAACAGATCCACACTGGGAGACGCTGTTGAGTTAGAGAGAAGCTCAACGGCCCAAAGAGAAAGCAATCAATCAATCAATCAATCGAGAGAAGATTGATTGTGTCAGCCTTTCGTTTTTCAAGAACATACAGGATAGGGCGACAAGAGTAATCCAGAGTGATCAGGATATGATCTTCTAATTGCAGCAGAGCCAACCCTTCGTTAACAGACATGCAGGAGTGTCTCAGGCCAACGACGAGGAGGACTGGAGAGTCTCTAGGAGTACGGAACATGTGAATGTAGATAGCTAAATCTAAACAAGGTCATGGACTAACGGCTAACTTGATTTACGAAGCTACCATTTTTATTTTCAGCTGGGATTTTCTGGTCCAAGCTGAAGCTACAAGTGGATAATATGTTGAGTTGTTGGGTGTTTTAACCCACACAATCCATTACACCGTCCCCCAGCAGACTACAAAAATGGCCGAAAGGGGGTGAAGAGGAGCGCTCAGCATTTAAAGAGACGGCACCAAAACGAGTTATCCTCAGACGCACCTCAGATCACGGGCAACAGAGGGACTGTGGAGCTAAATTAACATGATATTTAGGTCAAAGGATTGAAGTTTCACTTCATGTAGACCACAACTGAATCATTTAAATGTGAAAAGGAAGAACAGCAAAGTATGATATGTGTCCTTTTACAAGCACTCCCAGTCAAATAGATCAGAAGTTTAGCTGGAGGGTTTCTGGGGTATAATAAAAAAATCTAACTCATCAATACAATCGTTGAATAAAGAACTCTATACTGAACTCTACAAACAACACTCTACACTCTATGTCTGCATGTGGTCAATGTGAAAACTGTTCAGATCAGCATGCCTGTGCAAACTCTCAGCCTTAAATCAGACGTTTTATGAAAACCTTTTCAGTCTTTGTCGATTCTGGAGGCTCACACTTGAGCAAGGTTCAGATTTACCAAGAATTAGAGTTTGTTAAATTTACCAGACATTTATTCATGTCTAAACTTGCATTCAAATGAATTAGAGGTGCACCAGTGGACATATTTTAACTAAACGATAATCTGGTACAGCCCTTTCACTTCAATAAGCACATGTACCAAACAAACAGCTTGAACTCATGCAAATGTTGATGAATGCCATGAAACATTCTGCGGGACAGCTTTAAATAGCGACACCCATTTAGGTTCCTTCAGCAGCTAAGGTAGAGAGAGCAATAAGTTGGATCGTACCAAAACTTTAGTCAGTATTTTCCAACAAAAATCAGGTCTGTAGCTCGCTCTGCAATGATTAAACTGGATTATTTACCTGAGTGACACTGATGCAGGAGAAAAAAAATCTAAAAAGTCTAAATCCAGGAGCCTGCAGCATTCAACCAGTCCAAAACGCTGCACAGCACATCAGACATGACAGCAGACAGATACAGTCAGAGGCTTCATGCGCTGATATGGTGCGTTCAAGTACATCTCGTTCACTGGATTACCTAAAAATGAGAATAACTACAAACCAATTTAACCCTTTGGATTCTCCAGTGTCCGTTATTGTTGTATAATCCATCCATCCATCCATCATTCCACCCATCCATCCATCCATCCATCATTCCACCCATCCATCCATCCACCCATCATTCCACCCATCCATCCATCCATCCATCCATCCAGCCACCATCCATCCATCCATCCATCCATCCAGCCACCATCCACCCATCCATCCATCCACCATCCATCCATCCACTATCCATCCATCCATCCATCCATCCATCCATCCATCCATCCACCCATCCATTCATCCATCCACCCACCATCCATCCACCATCCATCCATCCACCCATCCATCCATCCATCCACCCATCCACCCACCATCCATCCATCCATCCACCCATCCATCCATCCATCCATCCACCCACCATCCATCCATCCATCCACCCATCCATCATTCCATCCATCCACCCACCCACCATCCATCCACCCACCATCCATCCATCCACCCATCCATCCATCATTCCATCCATCCACCCACCCACCATCCACCCACCCACCCATCCATCCTTTTGTCTATTGTGGCCACTTTTTTTTTGTTTCTCTTGACTGAATCAAACCAAAGTTGCATCAAATCCCTGATTTTTGTATAAAGTTACACCCCTGAAATAAATAACAACTTAGCTTTGGTGATTAATCGTGATCCTAATCATCGTTCTTGGATGTTCAGCGCTCTCAGACCGTGGGAGTCTAGAAACCAAGCCCAGCCCACCAATGGCTGGTTTCCCAAGAACACTAATGAAAAACATGTTGGCCTTTATGGTTTTGTGAAAATGCTGGAAAAAAAGGGAGGGATCCCCCAACATGAAAATAAAAAAATAGAGAGAGAAAAATGGAAAATGGAAAGAATGGTTTGCCTTCCTCATGCAGAGCAACAATGGGCCCTGTTCATGTGAGGCCCGGCCCGCGCTGCAGCCAAACCACAGCCAACGCAGTGGAAACGTCAGAAACAGCCCCGTGTGTGGGTCAGCGCGCACAATCTCTTTCTCTGCACGTCCGAACACACAACCGGTACAAAACGATCCGTCTGGGTCCACGTTCTCAGGACCGAGGCGTGTTGGGGGTCCCCCGGTCAGTCAGGGTCTGTCAAAGGTTCGTGCTCATCAGGTTTTACCGTCACGGTCTGTTGGGATTCAGGTTAGGGGAGATCAGAGCGGACATGCCGGTCGGGTAAATAAACACGAGACGCCTGCAGCTTATAAAACGGTACAAACTCAGCGTCACAGAGAACTGCATCAGGTGAATCATCCAAACATCAAACCAACCACAGCCAAGAACTAACACGCACAATTTACAACGGAAACACTTAAAGCCATAAAGAAAAGAAAATATTCCTCAGATCTGAACACTGAAACATTACAAGACAGAAAACAAACCCTGAATTTAAGAACCGCACGACCGAGCCAGAAGATTTCCTGATGTCTTAAAACACTCAGGGTCTCTACATCTCCAGAAATTAGATCTTCAAAACTTTACGTAGGTAATGAATCCGTGTTTCCATAAGTTTCTGTTCATCTATTTGGTTATTAAATGCTTTTTACACCGGTGGGTCGCTGCAGGCTGCTCAAGCGAGAGCCGGCAGAACCGACAAAGACTCCTGGACAGGGGTGGAAACCTTTCTAGAAAAACTGAGCGGAGGTCCGGTTCCTTCTGATTTAAGCCTGTTTGAGGCAACTAAATGAACTTTTCAGAAGTTATTCGAACATGCTGATGTGGTGGGAGTGCAGCTTTCATTTAGCACACGGTGGGACCCCCTGTTTCAGCGTACGGCTGTCTGACATCGAAACATGAAGACTTTTATGTTTAGATGGAAGAGGAAAAACATCACGCTCCATTAGAGTATAAACTCCTGCATGTCCTTCTTCCCGTCTGTCTCAGGTCTATCCGTCTCTCACGGAGGATTCGCCCAGACTGGACTCTAAAAAGCTGCTTCTCATGTCTCCACCTGGACAACTCTCCCCTGCAGTCTGGCTGCCAACGGGTTCACACCAGGAGAAGGGCTTCCATTCCTCGCACAGAACACATTTTCAGGACCGGCTTATTTCATTCCGGTTCATTTCATCCGTGCATGTGTGAAAACGTAGCGACGTGACCTCTGAATCAGAGCTCAGATCTTTTAAATCCTCCTCTGCTCTTCCGGCTCGGTTGTTCTGAGCGCCGATGACATTTCTTCCTTCCACAGCTGATAAAACCCGACGGACAGCCAAGTGAGGGCCAATCAGGGCGCCGTTCCTGCTCAGAGGAAGTTCACCCATGCAAACGCGTCGGCTGATAAGCAAATGCTGGAAATAAGGAGAGAGCTGGTTTTCCCCGATGAAGAAATCTCCAACGGAGAAATGTAACAGCGTCCCTCATCGCTGCTGCACACACAGCGGTGTGAGGACGTCCAGCTGAAGAGGCAAAGCACCGTACCGAATTTTAACATCATTTTGGGAATAAAAACCTTCTTTTAAATAACATAATGCTATAAGGTTTAAATAACAGATACATAAATAGCAGAAATGGAGGAACATAAGCCGTGTTTTAAAGGATTATTGTAGACGGATCTAGTCCAGGTTTGAAACACGAGATTAAAACACGTCAGCCCTCCTGAATGTGAGGCTTTCACCATCAGTCCTCCTCTCTGGGCGGACAGGAAGTTAGCACAACTGAAAATAAGCTTTGACTTTATGCTTCATAACCTGCAGGACGTGCTTCTTCAGAGAAGAACCTCACCTGAGAAAAACCTGAAGAACCTCATTAGGGTTTCCTGATTTAATCATGGAGGTGTCCTTTTGTTCAGAATAACGGCCGTTTTAATCCTTATGTGCTAAGGAATCGTCTCCAGCGTTCAGATCTCGGATATGTCTGTTTTTTGTGGCTCTTAATTGATCATCTACCTCCAGAATCTATAATCATGTTTGATCCAAAAAAAAAGGTTGAAAAATAAAACAACTGGACAGAACCAATGGTTGAGTACAATTTATACAAGTATATATTCAAAATAAGCCGTAAATATAATGTTTTATTGTCTACAGCTGAAGTAGGGAACTGAAACTTTATATTTCCAACACAGGTCAATCCAAAACAAGGTTTACAAAATTAAACAACTGGACTTTTATTATAAAGCTGAAGATGCTTCTCTTCCCATCCAGGAAGTTTTCTCAGTTCAAAATGTCTGCAGTGGTGAGGAGTTCCAGCTTTATGGACCTGCTGAGCTTAGATTCACCTGTAGATTCACCTGGAACCGGTCGCCCCAACAATGGAGAGTCGTTAGGCTCCTCGTTAGCCTGGCTCACAGGTTAAATGTTGTGATCACATGCATGGAGGTGAGAATCCTCAGCAACATATAATCGCATTTGCCTCATAATAGCCGCTTTTGCATCAAGAGTCCAGGGATTTAAATACCTGGGATTTTATTTACCTGGTTATAAGGAATCCCAGGTAACCTGTCTGCTTTCTGTTTCCACTGTTCTGAAGGGCTGCAGAAAATGTATCTAAAAATCAGATTAATTACATATGGGCAAACTACGAAGAAAAGTGCACTACACCTCCGGTCCAGCAGGTGGCGGTAATCAGAAACCAAGCCAAGACCAACAGAGAAGCTCCATATGCCACCATTTGAGCTCTTCCTTTGATTCTCGATCACAAAAAGTACTTTAAATATATTTATCTGATGTAAAGCAGAAGACGACGCGCAGGTCCTACATATGGGCGGAGAGCAGAAGCCAGAACAGAGCAAGAAAAGCTCCAGCAGTCACCATTCCTCAGCACATAACCACACCCCTAAAATATCTGAAAGTGGACTCAGGAAATGTCTGAAAGTCTTGTCGATGGTGCTATTACCCCTGCTACTTGAGCATCTTTTTCTACAACTTAACCAGTTTCATGTTTTGATTCAACACTCTTAGTAACCAGCTTCTTTAGCAAAGTCCATTTGGCTCCTTGTTAAGGATACGAAGCAAAATGGCCAGAACAACTCGAGCCTGGGTCTCGCCTCTCTTCTTCAGGATTTTGGGAACTTGATTTGCAAATGAAATGCAACATTTACGTTGATCTGCAAAGTTATTTTTTAAACCACTGAGCATCAGTTTAGTCCTCTCTCTCCTCAGTAAGATGCTTCTGATGTTGTCTCTGGAGGAATGCAACCGTTTTCTCTGTTTTCCCTCCACTTAACTTTCCATTAATACGTTTGTTATAAGTTTGATGTAAAGTTCAACATTTAAGATTTTCCTTGATTGTGAGCCATAGTTTTAAAACGGGACCAATACAAATGTTTTAAAGAGATTTGTATTTATTTATTTACAAAGGGACGGGATAACAGCCAGCGCTAATTTCCATCTCTAGTCCCTCGACACTGTGCTTGTGATTAATCTACGTTTCTCTTTCTGAACTGCTGTAAACCAACTCGCTGTAAAGACATGATCCGGTTCTTTTTGCGCTGCTCCTTTTTCCTGATTCTCTTCAACAAACCTAAGCTGAGCAAACGCAGCTTTCAGTAACAACATGTGAGTGTGATAACTGCAGGATTAGTGTTGAATCCTAATTTACATTTAGATGTGCGGCTGTTTTTGGCCGCTCGCTCTGTGTTCCCAATAATAACTGAATAATTGAATTAATTGGTTTGAATTGTCAAGCTTTGCTGGATGCTGTCAGTCTTTCTCTGCTGATGACTGTAAATCACTGCGTGTGTGATGTAACTGGATTATAATTAAAATAATAGACTGTAAATAGAACGGGGTCATTTACAGAAGACGGGTCAAAGCCTCAAATTACCAGATTGGATAGGTACGATTATTGGGTTATTCATGCTCAAAGGGCTGCGCTCTGGGTCAGAGCAAATCAGAGAAATAATGAATGACAATCAGAGCTAAAAGAAGATGATTTAGACGCATGAAAAGAAAAGAGGTCAAGGAAAGAAATCTGTGGATTCAGCTTTGTTTAGCTGTTCGGGTTTTGAAACCTACTTTTGTTATAATCTAGCCTGTGACAGAGCTGCACTCTTATTTTTAAGTGCACAAGCAACCTTATTTTCAAACGTCTGTGTTTACTGTTTTTTGCTTTTGTTTTTTAAAACTAAAACCTTAATTTAAAAAGTTCTCACCAGAGATGATTGTTTAGATACTGTTTAATATCTATAAAGGCAGCCATGATGGATTATATCCTGTTAAAGAAGCTGCTGAGGGATACAACTGTCAGGAAATGTGATGGGATTCCCTCTTTTTTTATAGGACGCAGGTGAATTCTGCAGAAGCTTCTCTTTGCATTTGACAAACAAATCAAAACTTAAAGCTTAAATCAAACTGTCAGAAAACATTAAAGGCGAGGCATGTTTATTTATAAAGTGCTTATAACAAGATGGTTTAAATTGCAGCACTTAAACAAAACAAAAAAAGAAAGTACTGCAGCGTAAAGAAAAACATTAGACAAAGGGAAAACATTACAGGAGAAAGCACATTTCTGGTCTTATTTCTTTCTACTGAGTCCTTCCTCTTTTTCTCATAAACTTGTACACAGTTCGCTTCTTACAACTCTCAGCCATGTTCAAAGTCTACGATGAGAGCAGCAGAGCTACAATGAACGGCTAACATCGAAGCTAACCGCTAAGCTAACCGCTAAGCTAACTGGATAAATTAACACTAGTAGTGCGCAGCCAACAGAAACTATGTGGGACAACTAATAGGTAAGAGGATTCTTTAAGTCTTATTAAAAAACGTACACCTTGAGTGGCATATCTTAAGGTTAATATATCAGTTTTCAGTGTTTTATTTAAGAGGTGTGAGAAGTTAAAGAGTCAAATTCAGAGATGCCTTATATATGATGGCAGTGAATAGAAAGCTGGCTGGGCTCTTTCTGCGCTCTGGGCTGATTGAACAGAAAATCGTAGGTCATTTAGAAGTGAGAGACTCTGTGGATGAACGTAGATGAAAACACAGACATCCTCATATATCACCTGTACAGGTGGAGAGGAAACTGCAGACTTCAACGCTGTTTGAATTTAAAAGGTTTCTGAATATTTCTCAGGGTTAGAATCTACATCCTCTCGCCACGCTTAAGATTTTGTGGAAAAAGCTAAAAAAACAAATCATGCAACATAAACTATCAGTGGGTAAAAACTATAAAAAGTGTCACAATTTTTAGTTTGTTCTTTTTTTCTGAGTCATTTTAACTAAACTAAGGGGGGCATTTCTAATTTTTAAGAAGTTTCTCATAAACATCTGAGGCCCACTGTGTGTAACTGAGCTACGTGTTTCTTTGACTTGATGCTCGATATTTAAGATTCCTGCAGGAGGAGAAGCAGCACAAACAGAAGAACTGGAGAAGAGCGGAAAACTCAGGGACTCTGCATCAGGACTACAGGAAATAAAGGAAAGGCCAATTCCCATCGGCACAGAATTTAGTTTAAGTTTGGCGTTAAACCTGAAGAAAAGCTCAACGACGATTTACCAGAACTTAACGTTGTCCCGTAGATCCACGACAGCAAGAACTTCTGTCAGCTTATGGCAGCATGGACTAAATATCCTGATTGCTGCTAATCTTTGCTTTGTGTGTTTTACTTCTTTTTTAATCAATACATATGAATATGATTGAAAAGTTCATTTTTTTCAGTAACTCAGTTCACTGAGAGAAACACATTATATCGATTAACACAGACTGCTGATGTTTTAAAGCCTTTATTTATGGTAATTTAGATTTATTTTCCACCTCCAGCTAATAAAAACGCAGCATTTAAGATTAGAATATTACATCAGACCAATAAAAATGCAAGATTTTTCATGCATAAATGGGAACTTAAGGAAAAGTATGTTTAATACCAGCGTGAAGTTGTTGTTTTTATTTTCAAAAGATACTTTTAATGTGACAAACAAGACTCCTAGAAATGCAAATTTCTAAGAGGCATTAGCGATTCATAACTTGGGAGCTGCAACGTAAAAAAAAAAGAAGCTTCAGCTGCGTCCTTGGTAGGGATGTGCGTTATTAACTTTATATTTTATCTCCATATATTGTGATACTATTGTGATAACAATACATGATTATTATGAGCCTCTTGCAGTATTTTTAGGTAACTTTGTGGCTGTGACTTCATTATAGCCTCATAAATACAAATACTGTCCTTAAAAAACACATTTAATAATGTAATGTATATTAAAACAAAATTCCAAATACGTTTCATCAGGACACAAGTTTCATAAAGAAAACTGCACACAGTAATGACATTTAATTATATTTTGGAATATATTAGCATTTATTGTTGCTCTGAGGAAACCAGCAGTGGAGAAAATGTCCAAAAATAACAATACTGACTGTATCCTAACTAATTTACCGTTGTCAAGATAAACCCAAATTCTTATCACGAGAACAATAAAACAATATGATACAGCTTTAGGTGCTTTACCAAAGACTTAAAAACCAATAAAAGTTCTAAAATAAAGGGACCAGCAACCATGCAGAGAGGATGGAGCTGCAGTTTCATGTTCTCTCTCAGAATTCCCTTGTTTACTGCAGAACCAGCGACGTTTAGACGAATAACTACTGAAAATCAATTCTTTAAAATTCAAAAGCTCAAACGCCATCCATACTGTTAATTCCTCCAAACGGGGAAAACACTTAAAACCAAAGCCAGTGAATAATGTGGAAGCGAGCGCATCTGAAGCGCTCTCAGACACTAATCCTGCAGCCTCCACCAACCTGCCCTTCTCTGCTTTCACCCCTCCGTCCTTTCAAGCCTTTCTCCCACATTCCTTCACTCCGGCAGCATTCCTCCCTCCTCCTTTCATTCCTCACTCTTCCCGACTTTGTTCTCTCTTCATCCATTCCTACTCAACCGGCAGAGGAGAACAGAAACCAATCCCAAGTTTTAACAGAATCTAAAAGACTGAAAATCGCTGCAAGTTCAACTCCATTTGCAGGTCAGGATTTGAACCCAGGACCTTCTTGCTGCAAGGCACCAACTTTCTGTGTTGTTTCCTCCAGTCGGCTCGCTTTAACTTGAAGCAGGAGAAAAAGAAACTGCTGGGAATCCCCAAAACTGGAATAAACAACCGTATTATTGCACCTGAACACAACACGGCGGCGTTTAACTGAGCTGGGATCAGCTCTGACTCACGGCCCCAGGTGCTTCGTCCCCTCCTTCTCCTCATCCTCGTCTTTCAGTAGGTGGGAGGAAGAGGAGGGAGGGAGGAAGAGGAGGGGAGCAAACAGAAACGTTGAAGGCATCACGGTTCGCCGAATATTAAAACGATTTATTCAATGAGTTTTGGCTTTATAGAACATAACAACGACGTATATAAAAGCAGATTTTTAGCTTCGGTAGAGAGAAAAATATCAAATGAATTTAGTTCCTTTCAGTTTATTTGTAAAGAACCAATTAACAACTTACTTTAAAGGACCGCATTCATGTCCATTTTAGTGGTATATACATTTAATATAAATCTTTAAATGCTTAATTTATGATCTAATCACAGAGACGCATGGGACAGATCAAAAGCAAAGAGGGAAATCAGCACCGGTCTTGTGGACAGCAGAGGTTTTCCCATCCGTCCGTAAAGCTCGTGTCTAAAATAATCTGAGAAACATTCATATTCTGACCTAAAATGTCCGACGCCTCAGATGTTTGAGGACTAAACGAGTAAAACTGCAGATCCCGTCCTCTGCCCCTGGTTCCAGCTCAGGCTGTGATGCAACAGAGCTGGCAGCGCCGGGACGTTTGTTAAAATCAAAGTTTCAGATGTGGTTCTGTCCCTTTAAAAACGGGGGAACAGTTGGAGTTCAGAGGAGCGCTGTTCCTCATCCCTCAGATATTTACAGCTTCCTGTCCCTCCGCTGTCCAAACCTCCTTCTGCTGTGTACTGGCGGCCGGCGGCGGCGGCGGGGCCTGCATGTGTTCTGTGGCTCGGCTCTGCTGGGAACTTTACGAGGCCGCGTGAAGCGCCCGGGCCTGGCCCGAGGCGGCTGCCTGCGCTCCGGTTCTGGAAAACCCATTAAACGCAGCGTGGTTCTGGCCCGTCGGCTCGCACAGCTCCTCGGTTCTCAGCGAGAGGTTTCAGTTTCCCGCCTAATGAGTGGGAATCTGGCACAAACACGGAGAATACCGAGAACCTGGACTGAGATGCAGATTTCCTCCGACAAGGCGGACGTTTGGGGGGGGAATATAAAGGAAGGAGGAATCACAACAGAAAAACATATAGAAAAGCAAAGTTCCCACTCAGAATGTGATTAATTTCCTTCAATCTTGATGCATTAAAACTAGCAGAGGCGGTCCTAGACAGGGCCAACGGGGGCCAGTGCCCCTGTAGAAATGGCCCTGGCCCCTGTACTAAAGTCATAACATTAAATACACTTCTTATTCTTTTTATCAGTTTTTTACCGTTATAGTTTTACTCTAAGAAGGATTTAAAAATTAGTTTAGCTTCAGCTGCATTGAGCTGGGATCACAGTTTTCATGTTAGATCAGGGGTCTGAAATCCGCAGTGGCTCACTTAACATCATCAAACAATTAAATATTGCTTTGTTTTATTATTTTATTCTTTTGTTCTGTGCCCCTGTGAAAAACGCCGGCCTTCCATGGGCCACTTAGGTAAATTTGGCCTAAATTTGCTGCTAGCACTACGTGTAGCTGTAGTTTATTCTAAATCTGCTCCGGTGTATCAGGATAAAAACGTATTATAACATTATTGCAGCTGAAATTATCAACATCACGCTGACAGCAGCATCCCTCAGCCTAAGAGCCCGGATGGCGTCGTATTTTTCACTCCGTCAGAGTCTCAGACGGTTCCAGATCAGAAGTTTGGGCTTAAAACCAGCTTCACATTTTATCCCCGCGTCTAGTTTTCTGCTTTATCTCCAAAATGTCTGCAACCAAAACGTTTAAAATCAGCGTCATGGGAGTTCTGTGTATTATAAAACAAACATAAATGAATAATATTGATACTGAAGCACTTTAAAAACCATTTAACCAGCAATTAAATGTTATTTTATAGCATAAATAGTAACAAAAGTGGGTTTATTGATCCTTGAACAGGATTTAACAGCCGTTAACTTAAAGTTTGTGTTTCATTACTGGAATCATGTGACAATATTAGGGCTTATATTTGTAATATAATCATAATTTAATAAATACAATTTCCAAATCACAAAGGTTTGTAGTTTTTGGCTATGTAACATTTACTGGATCAGACGTCTTTTAGGTGTCAGTAAAATGTATAAAGTGGGTTTGCTCCACATGGAAGGGAAGAGAGCTGCAGCAGTGAGATAATCTAGTTTTATTAATTGTCTTAGAGTTTATATAATCATAGTTTTTATTAGTAACTTTCAGGAATCTCACCGCAGCATTAAGTTCTGGTTAAAATGTTAAATACATGGACTTGTTTGTTCATTTCACTTTATGTTCAACAAGGATTGATGTCCAACTCAACAAGTTATTTTCTTTAATTATAATATTCTGATCAATAAAAACAGTTACATTTATTATTTTAAAACGTCCTGGTTTACAAACATCTTTATCTACAGGACATGGTTGTTGCTTGTGGTTAAAACAGAGAAAAGTCAAAATTAAGTCACAATTATGGTTAAAATATATCACAATTTAGATTTTTGGCTAAATCGATCAGCCCAGAAATTGATTTTTCTTGAAAAGGTTGTCAGAACCTTTCAGAATATATTAATGGCAATTTTTCACACACCACTACCAGATCCAGCTAAGACATGACAATAAGGCGGGAGGAAAAGGAATCATTAATAATATGAAGTTTATGGAGTTTCCAGGTAAAAATGCTCAAAATCAACCAGATCATGTTTTTCTGAGCAGCTGATGAGGGTCTGCCGTTTATTTTAGCAGAATGTGGAAATAACCTGCATCCAGAATCACAACTTCCTACACAACGCTCAGCAAATCACCCAGAATCACGACTGAAAAGATCCATTTCTGGCAACAAGTGCAGCAAATGAGTCAAAGCGCAGAAAGCGTGCCTCCAGTGTTTGAATGCTGCAGATGGTTTTAAAACAAAAGCTCTGCCATGTGATGGAGTGTCAGCCAGACGTAGGAAGGATCCATCGGCAGGTTTCATGAACTAGAACTGAAAAGTGGCTTTTGTTAATGGAGCCGTGAGAAAAAAAAAAAAGGAGGCATGCAGGAGCTGGAAAACACGGGGGAAACAACGGCGTGGGATGAGACGAGCAGATGGAAGCAGATGAATGAAACACGGAAGATCCCTGCTGTCAGAAGAAAGGCTGCATCCCTCAGGAAGGATTTGGTTCTTCCTCAAGTCAGCAATGCAACATTTGTTCCCACAGCAGAAAAACAAAACAAAACAAAAAACAGAAATGAGGCGAATAACAAGTCATAAAAACAACAGCATGGTGAAATATGCAGCGGCTTTCTGGAGCACATTAAAAGCATCGTCAGAATCTGGTTAGATGGACCCTGCCCGCTTTAACGCCACCCTAATTCTCATTTAAAACCAGAAATGTGATGATTTATTTCATCGATGTCTGGAAATGATGAAAATATTTGATGTGAAACTGTTTTAGACACATAAATCTGTCAGAATGTGAACGGAGCTCACTGTATTATGGATCGCTGCGTCTTACATTAAAAAATAACAGGAGAGAAAACCTTCAGTTTTCATCCATCTGCTCTGATTTTGTTCCCTAAATCGTCTGGCTGGGGTCAAACTTCCACGAGTTTCTCCTAATACTCTCCAGGGGTGAATCGGGTCGGGTTTGCCGGCTCGCCTCGCTCACACAGCGCTGTGTCTCTGCCCACATGCTCCACTCAGATCTTTTTATCAACTCTGAGCCATTTAAAGCAAAGCTGCAACCCCCTGGCTGATGTCTACCTCCTGGTTAGAGGAGCAACATCTCCGATTGTTACAACTGCAAAAACTAAACTAAAAGTAAGTAAAATTTTCTTAAACTGAGTGTATTTGTCCTTGATTTGAGGAGGCAAATAAGATAATTTGCCAGTGGAATAAGATTTTCGCACTTAAAGTAGGAACAATTCATCTCCATCATCTTCATTTCAAGTGCAGTATGTCTAATTATCTTATTTTAGGGATCAAAATACTCATTCCACTGGCAGATCATCTTATTTACCTGCTCAAATCAAGGACAAATGCACTAAGTTCAAGAAAATGTGACTTATTTTTAGCTCTGTTTTTGCAGTGCGGACCACAGAATCTCCCCAGAACTGAAGCTCTCTGACCTTCAGTGTCCTTTAAAAACCGAATTTTCTATGTTGCTTTTAGAGTTGGGGCTTTTCTCTTTCAGTCCATGTCGGCTCGTTTCCCCCTGGAGGAGGACTTTCCATCCTCTCACCATCTTTAGCTCCACAGTTTTACACCCCCTCCCTCCTGAACTGTGGGAGAAGTGGCTGCAGAGCAGAATCACCTTTATCAGCCAATCAAATGTGAGGTTTGTTCATTAAGTTCTGCTCATTCTCCTACATTCACACAAGATAATTAATGTATCATCAGCATATATGATGACGTTTGTCTCCATTTTGTTTTGAATTCAGTCTAACAGAAACCTTTTAGCACCATAAAGCTGTGGTATCTGTGCTGGCCTGGGTCTGGTTAGTTTTATCCACCTGGTCCTCGACTTTGCTCTAAAATACTAATAAAATCCTATATTAGAATAATTCAGCGTCGTCTAATTCGGCTTGGAGCAAAGATTTGTTTTCCAGTTGGCGCGGAGTTGCTCTCACAGGAAATCTGAATGAACGCTGATTAATTTCTGGCCTTGTTTGGTCACTCGTAGCCCTGTGCATCCGCAGGGTGGTAATTACCCAGCGAGGCGAGTCTTTCTGCACGTTGTGCTTGTTTTTCTCTCCGAAGAGACCCAACCCTTGGTGTTGCGCAACAGCTGGCCTCGGCACGCCCTGCATGCAGGGAGAGTTTGGCACATCTGACAGATTTAATGTCAACATGACAGAGAGGAAAACTAATGCTTTTAAATCCACGGTTAAACGTTGACCTGATTTATGATGAAGGCTGACCTTACCGTCACTTTTTAGTGAACGTTAGAGCCAGAAAAAGCATACATTTTCCTTTGCTTGCTCCACATCAACTCAGCTTTCAGCAAAAGTATAGAAATGACGTTTAGAAACATCAACTCTTTTCTTCAGGTCAATAACCGTGAGAGCAACGTCACTTTCTTTTCTGTGGTCAGATAATTTGGACCGGCACTTTCTGAATAAACAAGAGGAAAAAACAAAAATAAACAGAGTAAACGTGAGAGTTGGGTCCTACCGGTCCCGTCCAGAAACATCCACAGCAGAACGAAGAGGACGAAATGCCGGAGCCTCCACCTTCCACCTCCTTGGAGAGGCAAGAACCCCCTGAAGAAGTAAGAACATCATCAGTCCAGTTTCTACCGTAAACCTTTCATCAAACCTCGATGTTTCTATCAGAAAATCTTTGGTTTTAATTTTAAAAGATGACAAAAGGGGCAATTTCAGGGTATTCAATGACTAAATATCAACAGTTCTCTGGAGGCCTGCATGGACGCAGGTCCTGCACTGCAAAAACCAAACTAAAAATAAATTTAATTTTCTTGAAATGAGTGTATTTGTCCTTGGTTTGATCACGTAAAGAACATGGTTTGCCAGTGGAATGAGATTTTTGCACTTAAAATAGGAACAAGTCATCTCTAGTATCTTATTTCAGGTGCAATATATCTAATTATCTTATTTTAGGGGTCTAAATACTCATTCCATTGGCAGACAATCTTATTTACCTGCTCAAATCAAGGACAAATGCACTCATTTCAAGAAAATTCGACTTATTTTTTAGTTCTGTTTTTGCAGTGTGGAGAGACTTTTCTTCCTGATTTCAGTAAAATATTTTAGAAAGAGCAGAAATCTGAATGTCTGACTTTTAATGCTTAAAGTCAAACTGCTGAATGTCAGGAAGAGACACATTTTCACTCTTATAAGTTTCTGAGCCAAATAAATTAACGCTGTCTAATGCAGGAAAACAAAGATTATACATTAAATGTTTCACACTTTTGTAGCATGGTGAAATAAAGAGTCTAAGAAATTAATGATCCAAAGTCTTAACGTATCGATTTAGAGTTGGTTTTCCAGTTGCTGAATAACTTCATCGCATAGCTGATTATTTGCATAATTCACTTTGTGCATCTAACTGTAATAGATGCTGTGGCAGAGAGTAACAAGATAAAAAAGTGAGAAAAAAACATTCTCAATATGTTTTAATTACAAATGAACTTTTTTCAGATGATTTTCTTCTCTGATGTCAAAACTAGAACTTCTCCTTTATTTGGGTTTTGGAGATGGAAAGTGACCCAAAAGAGACACGAGGAAGACTTATTTAGTTACGTTTTCTTAAGCTCAGCTTGGAATCGACCTTATTGTCCTCTTAGATGCCTGCATGTTACAGTAAAATAATTAACATATTATCTTAAACATGGCATCTGCACCAAATATCCATGAAACACGATAAAGGAAACTGGAATAGTCTGGGATCTGAGGAGGGTAAGAAACGACAGTTTGTTAAGACATGTAAGTTTAATTTTAGGGAAGTTTAAGGAAGTTTATTTCAAAGATGTAAAACACAGAAAATAAATTAAATGAATTCCTCAGACTAAATAATTGTAATTTACACATTTGAAAAGGAGTGGGAGGAAGTAATCCCACCCGTCTCCAAAACGTCTACGTTCTGAACGTTGTTTGTGGTGGAACCGATATTATTTATTATGTATATGAAGGATATAAAATATTTTTTAGTTCTAGTGAGAATTTAAAGCAACAATTGCATCAATCAAGATTATAAATGAATAAGTTAAAAAATGGTTTAATGTAAAGAAGTGCTCCCTGAGCTTGAATTTAGCAAAACTGATTTGAATTCATTATATTTGGGGATTGCAATTAAAAAAACTACAATTCATATGAAAATAGTTTCATTTGTTTAATAGTTTTATTTATTTGTTTAAATTTTGAAAGGATAAGCCCTTTGAGATAAAATCATCTCATTTTCAAGAGGGTCCTTAAGGTGAAAATGGAAAGAACCCCAAAAAATTAGATCAAGCAATTAGCTGGATATCTCATATCCATCGTCTTCTAGTCATTATTAACAACATTTATAGATAAATAAATCAAATTTTATTGAGAACTTTTGTTTGGTGTTTACTGTATTTAACTTTTGTTGCACTCATTCATTCTAAACACTGCATTTATTGCTACGAATAATAATAATAAATGAGCTGATAATCGTTCATTACGGCTAACAATAGTTGATGACAGATAAAGAATAGTTAAAAAAAGGGAAACTTGATGGATCATCACTGAATCAAGCATAAAAACTAAAGTACATATGTGACAAAGCTGTGAATACTGCATGAAATCTACCATTTTCCTCTCAATAAACCAAATCCTCCCCGATAAAGCAGCTTAACCTGCTCCAGTTACCCACGGTAGAGAAAGACACACTGCAAAAACGGAACTACAAATAAGTAAAATATTTTTTAAAATGAGTGTATTTGTCTTTGATTTGAGCAAGTAAATAAGATGATCTGCCCTTGGAATAAGATGTTTGCACTTAAAACAGGAACAATTCATCTCCATCATCTTATTTCAAGTGCAGGATGTCTAATTATCTTATTTTAGGGGTCAAAATACTCATTCCATTGGCAGATAATTTATTTTACCTGCTCAAATCAAGGATAAATATACTAACTTTAAGAACATTTTACTTATTTTTAGATCCGTTTTTGCAGTGCATAATCGGAGCTCGACTCCCAGTGCAGACAGACGGTCGTACTGAAACGATGTGTTTGTTATGCCCAGCAGCCGGTGAATAAACGAGTGACCAGGGACCTCAGAGAACCACCTACGCCTTCTTATGTAATGTATGCGTGTCCTTCATTGCCCCAGGGAGCCAATCAAAACGCTCCCCCCAGGCCATCATAACGTTTCTCCAGCTGCTAACGAGACGAGCTGCATTGGACATTTTTATGCTTCAATTAGAGAAAGACACCTTTAAAATACCTTACTCTCATTTTTTCCATATATACTGTATAAATATCAATCTGTGGAGCTGTATGCTGATGATGCTGTTGTTTACTGCTGTGCTCGCTCAGTTGCTCTCGCAGTCTAAATTTGATTTCATCCGATTGACTGCAGCTCACACCGGTACTGATTGCAAATAAAACCAAGGAGACGCTGTTTTCCAGCAAAAAAAGAGAGTGGCAGCTGTTTTGTGTCCTCAGGAGTTCAGAGTGTGTCCTCCTACAAATATCTGGGTAGAATATTTAATGAAAATCTAAGTTTTAAAGATCACTTTCATGTTATTTGAAGAAACCGGAGCTTAAATGAGGCTTCTTTCTCAGAAACAAGTCTTGTTTTTCTGTTAATGTCAGGAAACGTCTTGTTGCTGGCGCCTTTAATTCATTCGTTCATCACATGATTCTCTTTATTTAATAGATTTAGCTCTTCGTGGCGCTCTAAGATTCATAGCTGAATGCAGAGATCTAACCCATCATTGTCTTATTTACTTATTTGCTCTTTGCTGTCTCTGCCCAGAGTTTTTTTATTGGTCCATTTTTATCTATAAATCCATCTTTGGTTTATTGCCTCTTTATTTATCCTCCTAAATGTCACCTGAAAAAGCGGATTCCCGTCTAGGATGAAGTTAGAAGAGCCAGCCTCCTCTTCCTCATCACCTTCAACCTGGAATATCTCCAACAGGAGCTGAAACTGTTGCATCTAATTTCTATGGCTGATTTTACTGCACTTAATATAAAATCTGGCAACCATGTCAGGAAGTTCTGGCTCTTGTTCTTAAATGTTTATTTTGTTGGTAATTGTTTAGTAATTAAAACTCTGTGAGGCTGTATTTCACTAAATCCTGCATTGTTCTGTACCAGTTTTTAAACAGGTGCTAACAGGTCTCTCTTGTAAATGAGAACTTATATCTCTATGAGGTTTCCTGTAGAAATAAAGGATTAATAATAAAAAAAATCACGTTAACTGCGTATTTGTGATTTATACAATACATATTTTATGTTAAACAATAATTTTATGGTTTAAGTCAGGCTTTCCCAAAGTGGGGGTTGTGAGATGAAAGTTTGGAGAGTATCCTGGTTTTAATATAGCAAGTGTATTCCTTTAATCTTGGGAAATTATCTTTTTTCTCTTAAATATTTACAGCCTATTCTTGCAAATATGTGAAATTAATCTAAAAATAGCTGAGGTTTTTATGGAAATTTAGTCCTTTGTGGCCAAAAATGTATTTTCTTTAAGGTGGCCCTAATAGGATTTGTGCGTGTGTGTTATCATAATAAAGTCTTAATAGGAGGTGTACATAAATAACATTGCAAAAATAGTCAACTTTATTACAAGAATAAAGTAGAAATATGAAAGTAAATTTGTAATATTGTCAGAATAAAGTCATACGGTCGTTTCAAAGTCCTGTTACTAATAATGGTTTTATGCTAAAGTGCTAAAAAGATTTAGTATTTTCTTATCTGCAAATCAAGAATATAACTTTGCAATATTCTCAACGTTCCTTATTTTAACACGGGGGACGACTCTTAATATTACGCCAAACGGGGGGTCGCCAGTCTCTGGCGTTGTTAATTCACTGCAAAAATAGAACCAAAAGTAAGTTAAAATTTTCTTGAAATGAGTGTATTTGTACTTTATTTGAGCAGGTAAATAAGATAATCTGCCAATGAAATAAGATTTTTGCACTTAAAATAGGAAGAACTCATCTGCATCAACTTATTTCAAGTGCATTATATCTAAATATCTTATTTTAGGGGTAAGATTACTCATGACATTGGCAGATAATCTTTTTTACCTGCTCAAATAAAGTACAAATACACTCATTTCAAGAAAATCTTAACTTATTTTTAATTCTGTTTTTGCAGTGTTCTGGGGTCACAAGCTGAAACGTTTTGGAACCTCTGGTTTAAGTCATGATCAACCTAATAATTTCCTTACCAAAAAGCATTATTATTATTATTATTATTATTATTATTATTATTATTATTATTATTATTATTATTATTATTATTATTATTATTATTATTATTAATAATAATAATAATAATAATAATAATATTATTATTATTATTATTATTTCGCCTCATCTGCAGCCTGTGGGGTTTGGATGCCTTAAATTGTCCCGTGCTTAACTCTAGCTGATCCAAGGAAGGTTCATCTTTAAACGGAGGGAAAAGTGCTGAGTTTGACTTTCGTATCCTCCATGTGTGATAAAATATGTTTATTTCCAGACTTGTTTGTCTGTCCCAGACTAAAGGAAACAGTCGGGATCTAAATGTAGATTTATCGTCCTGCTCTCTTACACACACACACACAGGTGTAAAACCTGTGTAAAAAAATAAAATAAATGAACATTTATTTACAGCAGTAGGACCTCAGATTGCATACCTTCTTTTATATTCTTACTTAAAAGAAAATCAAACTCACAAAGACCATCTCTTTAAAATAGATGAAACATGTTCAGCTTCATTTTTAGCTTTTCTGAAACTTTCCAGGAACTCATAATTACCGATAAAATTACCTTTTATTTCCCAGAGGTAAAAATCTGATACGACACGGAGAACCATTCCTCCATCACTCTTCACACAGGGAACAGGAGAACATGGCATTCTCCTAAAGACAGACGTGTCTTTCCTCAACCAGCATAAACTAGCTTACGTCTACATTTGGATCAATGACTAAAACATTTATTAAAACAAATAACTTTTTAAAATAATAACCAGTCCCGACGCTGCAAAAAAAAAAAAGGAACTAAAAGTAAGTAAAATTTTCTAGAAACGACAGTGATGTGAGCAGGTAAATAAGATTATCTGGCAATGGATGAGTATTTTCACCAACAAAATAAGATAATTAGATCAGCAAAGAGGCTTAAATTTGAAACAACCGGACTTTTCCTCACGTAGTTTTTCTGAATTTGTTTCGACGCCTATCCAGGAGTCCCTTAAGCAACCTGCAGCTGGAGCGCTGCTGTTTTTAGGGATGTGGAGGCCCGTCCTCCCAGGCGAGGGACTGCACAAGCAAGACGATCAGATTTACTGCACTTGAGACAAAATGACGAAGATGAGCTTTGCTGCTCAAATCAAGGACAAATGCACTTATCAGAAGAACATTTTACTAACTTTTGGTTCCCTTTTTGCAGCATTTGTGGCAGCAAACAAACAAATCTGCACCTTGCAGACACGCCGAGGGACATCACGGCAAAAAGGGAACAAAAAGTAAGTCAAATGCTCTGGAAATTTGTGTATTTGTCCTTCATTTTAGCAGGTAAATAAAATTAGAATAAGATTAGATATACTGCACTTTAAATAAGATGACGGAGATGAGCTGTTCCTATTTTAAGTGCCAAAATCTTATTCCATTGGCAGTTCACCTGCTCAAATCAAGCATAAATACTCTCATTTCAAGAGAAAATGACTCACTTTTAGTTCAGTTTGGCTGTGATCAGATGACACACTGCAAAAAGGAAATTAAAGTAAGTAAAAATTTCTTGAAATTAGTGTGTTTTTTTTTACTTATTTGAGGAACTAAATAAGACTATTTGCCAATGGAATGAGTATTTCTACCCCTAAAGTAAGATATTTAGATATCCTGCACTTGAAATAAGATGATGGAGATGAATTGTTCCTATTTTAAATGCAAAAATCATATTCCATTGGCAAATAGTCTCATTTAGCTCTTCAAATCAAGACAAAATACACTGATTTCAAGAAAATTTCACTAACTTTTAGTTCCCTTTTTGCAGTGCACGGCAGATTCACTGCAAAAATAGAACTGAAATCATGTAAAATTTTCTTGAAATGAATGTATTTGTCCTTGATTTGAGGAGCTAAATAAGATTATTTGCCAATGGAATAAGATTTTTGCACTTAAAATAGGAACAATTCATCTCCATTATCTTATGTCAAGTGCATTATATCTAATTATCTTATTTTAGGGGTAAAAATACTCATTCCATTGGCAAAAAATCTTATTTACCTGCTCAAATCAAGGGTAAATACATTAATTTCAAGAAAACTTTACTTATTTTTAGTTCTGTTTTTGCAGTGTTGCATGTTACTGACAACGGAGAGAACGGTTAGACCAGCCTTCTTTTCTCGGCTGCAGTCATCAGAAACAGTGGTTATGCAGTCATGTACCGACTGCTGCGCATCACGACAGATAAAACAACATGGAGGGCCTACAGGCTGCCTTTGGTGGTACAATGCCACAGCTGTGGGTGTAAACTAAGAGAAAATCCTGAATCTCCAGCCCAGAAACGTTCCCATTGGGTCATTAATATTTAACGCATGGGGAACAGGCTCCGGTTTTAATCCACGCGTCCGCTGCTGAAAATTCATGCAGCTGCTGACATTAAAGAAAACTCGCCTCTTTGTCAAGTCATGCGTCTCGCTTCCCCGTCTCCCCTCCTCCTCCAGTATGGAAATGACGAGGTCAGCGAACAAGGCCGCGCACAGACCGAGGGTTTTGTGCGTGCAGGGGCTGAACGGCGGCCTGCAGACCCTCCGCCTCCGGGCGGACATTTTGGGGCCCACCAGTCCTGGATCTCACAGGCGCCGGGACGCTTCCAACCCCGGAGAGCCGAGGAGTTCAGAACCGGATCGTCTTTAGTCCTTAAACGGTTCCCTGGAGCTGAAGAGTCGCCCGGCACCCTTCACTCCACATGTCTACCACCATGTCTGCTGTTTAGTGCTGTAACTAACCCCCCACAGCACTGATCACTGCAAAACCAGAACTAAAATAAGTTAAAAATGTCCTGAAATTAGTGTATTAGTACTTTATTTGAGCAGGTAAATAAGATAATCTGCCAATGGAATAAGATTTTTTGCACTTAAAATAGGAACAACTGATCTCCGTCATCTTATTTAAAGTGAAGTATATCTAAATATCTTATTTTAGGGTTAAAATTACTCTTTCAATTGGCAGATAATCTTATTTAACTGCTGAAATCAAGGACAAATACACTAGTTTCAAGAAAATTTTACTTATTTTTAGTTCTGTTTTTGCAGTGTTTGATGAAGTGAAATTTAAAATCTAACATCAATTGCTCTAAATTGTGCAAAACTGTCATGGTAACATATTTCTTCCTCCAACAAACGTGGCTGGAGCTGTTTAACGGCAGAAATATGATGATTGGGGCTTAAATCTAACCAAAGATTAGGTAAAAACATCAACAATGCACAATTTATTTTAAAAAACGAGATTATGCACTGCAAAACCTGAACTAAAAGTAAGTACAGTTTTCTTGAAATGAGTGTATTTGCACTTGATTTGAGCAGGTAAATAAGATAATTTGCCAATGGAATAAGATTTTTCCACTTAAAATAGAAACAACTCATCTCCATCAACTTATTTCAAGTGCATTTTATCTAAATATCTTATTTTAGGGGTAGAAATACTAATTCCATTGGCAGATAATCTTATTTAACTGCTGAAATCAAGGACAAATACATTAGTTTCAAGAAAATTTTACTTATTTTTAGTTCTGTTTTTGCAGTGTTTGATGAAGTGAAATTTAAAATCTAACATTAATTGCTCTAAATTGTGCAAAACTGTCAAGGTAACGTATTTCTTCCTCCAACAAACGTGGCTGGAGCTGTTTACCGGCAGAAATATGACGATTGGGGCTTAAATCTAACCAAAGATTAGGTAAAAACATCAACAATGCACAATTTATTTTAAAAAACGAGATTATGCACTGCAAAAACTGAACTAAAAGTAAGTACAGTTTTCTTGAAATGAGTGTATTTGCACTTGATTTGAGCAGGTAAATAATATTATCTGCCAATGGAATGAATATTTTGACCCCTAAAATAAGATAATTAGATATAAGATTAGAAATAAGATGATAGAGATGAACTGTTCCTATTTTAAGTGCAAAAATCTAATTCCATTGTCAAATCATTTAAACTTTCCTGCTCAAACCAACGATAAATACACTCATTTAATGAAAACCTTGTGTGGCTATTGTCAGAAAGTTTCACATACTTTGACTTCCCTCAGTTGATCCTGTAAAAAAAGTAAAAAGGCTGCTGACTAATGTAGAAAAGGCCCAGAGAGCCTCGCATGAAGAAATCTAGACCGCAAATAAACACATCAGGAAGGTTCAGGAAGCGCGGGTGAAGAACCATCTGGTGGCCTCACAAGGACATTTCTACGGGTCCGCGGTGGGTTAAGGTGGAGAAATTAAGTATTTCTTTGGACGTGTTGTGAGGAGAGATGGCTAGACGAGAGGATGTTGGAGCTGGAAGGAAAGAGGAAGACCTGAGAGGAGATTCAGGGCCATGCTTAAGGAGGACATGGAGGCAGAGGAAGAGACAAAACACTTAAAAGTCAAAGTTGCACTGCAAAATAAGTCAACTCAAAATAAGATTTTTTTTTCTTGAGAGTATTTTTCTTTAATTTGAGCAGGTATATACATTTATTTGCCTATGGAAAGAGTATATTTGCACTTAAAATAGGAACAACTCATTTCCATCATCTTATTTCAAGTGCATTTTATCTAAATATCTTATTTTAGGAGTAAAACTACTCATTCCATTGGCAGATAATCTTATTTACCTGCTCAAATCAAGGAGAAATACATTAATTTCAAGAAAATTTGACTTATTTTTAGTCCTGTGTTTGCAGTGTGCTCCCAAAATATGATTAGAGTTTTTATTACCCAATCCAATGTCTAATGTAATAATTATTCTCTCTCTCTCTCTCTCTCTCTCTCTCTCTCTCTAGAGAAGAGAGTAGGAGGAGAGAGAGCGAGAGAGGAGAGAGAGCGAGAGAGAGAGCAGAGAGCAGAGAGATCTCTTATCTAGAGATAGCGTCTCATAGATTATATCGGATCTCTCTATCTCTCCTCTCTCGTCTCTCTATCTTCTATCTCTTCTCTATATCTCTCTCTTCTCTCCCAATCCATCCATCCATCCCTCCATTATTCATCCATCCATCAATGATCCAATCAACCATCCATCTATTGTTTGATCCACTTGTATCTATGGGTCCATCCATCTATTAATGCATTGATCCCTCACTCATTCATTCATTCATTCATTCATCTGTCAGTTCAATCATTCATTCAGTCGTTCTTCTCTTCTCCGTTTAACTGAAGGCCCAACCATCGTTCATCGATCCATCATCATCTCTTTACCAGCAAACAGAAGAAGAAGCTAGAGCTGCTCAGCAGATTAGAGAAAAAAACACAAAACCTGAGAGAAATCCAGATCTAATGAAAACTGCAGAGATCTCTGCATCCAAACACAGCAGCCAGTCTTTACTGGAACAAAGTCCATTTAACACCACGGAGCAGCTTCTTCTCTCTGTGCTGAAGCTTCTTCTCTGTGTGCTGAAGCTTCTTCTCTCTGTGCTGAAGCTTCTTCTCTCTGTGCTGAAGCTTCTTCTCTCTGTGCTGAAGCTGATTTAACGTGTTGATATGTGGCTGCAGACTTCCAGGTGAAACACCTTCTTCTTCTGCTCTGAATGTCAGCGGGATCAAACCCAGCGGACACTTTAATTAAAGCGCATTCCTGGCCGCAGCCGCTCCGTCTTCCAGTAACGGATCAGCCGCGTCTCCCGGCACACCTGGAGCAGGTAAGTCCCCTCCTGTCCTGTCAGCAGATAGTTATTCACCATGCGCCTCCTTTAACAGCGGTCAGTGAGGAGGGCTCTGCAGGCCGTATCGCCTCCACAGGTTGTGTAACAGCTGGCAGCGGCGGGTTCCTCCTTAAACAACGCCTCCTTTGATAAGAAGAACTAAAGAAAGTGGAACTCTGCCAACATACCTGCAGCAACTTTACAAAACCATTTGTAGCTTCAGGGAAACAGCTGAAAAAAAAAAGTCCTTTTCAAACCACATTCCCCACGGTTGTACTGAAGTTGCTCAGGTTCTGCTAAGTTCTGGCAGGAAACCCACATGGTCCTCCTCAGATGAACAGAAACGTTTGAGACGCATAGAGAATTGAGTCCAAACCCGCTTCTCTCTAGAGACCAGCACTGCAAAAACAGAACTAAAATTAAGTACATTTTTCTTGAAGTTAGTGCATTTCTTCTTGATTTGAGCAGGTAAATAAGATTATTTGCCAATAGAATAAGATTTTTGCACTTAATGTAGGAGCAATTCATCTCCATCATCATTTTTTCAAGTGCAGAATATCTAATTATCTTATTTTAGGGGTAGAACTACTAATCCCATTGGCAAATAGTCTTAGATACACTGCAAAAGGGGAACTAAAAGTAAGTAAAATTTTCTTAAAATTTTTATATTTTTCTTCGATTTGAGCAGCTAAATAAGACTATTTGCCAATGGAACGAGAATTTCCACCCCTAAAATAGGATAATTAGATATCCTGCACTTGAAATAAGATGATAGAGATGAATTGTTCTTATTTTAAGTACAAAAATCTTATTCCATTGGCAGATAGAATGATTTACCAGCTTGAATCAAAGAAAAATACACTAATTTCAAGAGGATTTTACCTACTTTTAGTTCCCTTTTTGCAGTGTACCTGCTCAAATCAATGAAAAACAGACTAATTTCAAGAGGATTTTACCTACTTTTAGTTCCCTTTTTGCAGTGAGGACAGAAGCTGCGGCTCCAGGACCCACAGCTTCAACCTGGGCCCAAACCTGCAGCAGAACCACCTGGACCAGCGCAGCGTCTTCTGGGTGGAGACGGTTTTATGCACAGCGGAGACAAACGGCTGTGCTCACACTGCCCTGTTCCGAGTTTCAGCAGCAATCGGATTTTATTTCCCAGGGTTCATGCTACTGCAAAAATAGACCTAAAAACAATTTTTCCTTGATTTGAGCAGGTAAATATGACTATTTGCCAATAGAATAAGATTTTTGCAGTTAAAATAGTAACAATTAATGTCCGTCATCGTATTTCAAGTGCAGGATGTCTAATTATCTAATTATCTTATTTTAGGGGTAAAAATACTAATTCCATTGGCAAATAATCTTATTTACTTGCTCAAATCAAGGGCAAATACATTCATTTCAAGAAAATTTTACTTATTTTTATACGGTTCTGGACTGCAAACCGATGTCCAGTACAGTGACGTAAACGGCAGATGTAAAAAAAAGCAACATGCCGGCTAAGACTGCGGCCGCTCTGAGAAACATCCTAGATGCACACGAGTTATTACCACGTATGAAAAAGACGGATACGGCTCGCATCTGTCCCAAACCTGCAGGTGAACGCAGCAGCAGAGTGCATGCTGGGAGGAGGCGTTGACTGTAATCAGCTGTTAAGCACGGTAGCGGCAGCATGATGGTTCAGCAAAAATGGAACTAAAAATAAGTACAATTTTCTTATAATGAGTATATCTGTCCTTGATTTGAGTGAGTAAATAAGATTATCTGCTAATGGAATAACATGTTTGCACTTAAAATGGGAACAATCCATCTTCCTCATCTTATTTCAAGTGCAGGATGTCTAATTATCTTATTTTAGGGATCAAAATACTCATTCTATTGGCAGATAATCTTATTTACCTGCTCAAATCAAGGACAAAAACACACATTTTAAGAACATTTTACTTATTTTTAAGTCCGTTTTTGCAGTGCAGAAAGCGGGTCAAACGTGAGGCAGAAGGAAGTCTGCAGCTGGTTGATCTACGAGAGCCTCGGCCCAACCATGTTGTGGATTTATGGGATGAAATCCTTAACGCTGTCCAACTTCTTCTAAAAGCCGTCATGTGAAGGTTTGTTCACTACAAAAAGAGAACTAAAAATAAATGAAATTTTCTTGAAAAGTATGTATTTGTCCTTGATTTGAGCAGGTAAATAAGATGATCTGCCAATGGAATGAGTATTTTGACCCCTAAAATAAGATAATTAGATAAATTACACTTGAAATAAGATGACGGAGATGAGTTGTTCCTATTTTAGGTGCAAAAATCTCATTCCATTGGCAGATAATCTTATTTACCTGCTCAAATCAAGGAAAAAACACACTGATTTTAAGAAAATCTTGCTTATTTTTAGTTCAGTTTTTGCAGTGTTGTTGGTTTTTCTGTCTTTCCGTGTTTGGAAATCTAGGAATAAAGAGCCTCAGGTCGCTTCTCGGAGCTCAGCTGTTTATCCTACAAATATTTTGGGTTCTTCTGGACCGGAACCGTGTTGAGCGTGGCTTTAAAACGGACTTCTGTAAAACTCCAAATCCCAGAACCGTTTCCTGTTCTGTTGTGTGTGTATTGAACTTATGGATCATATTTCTACTCATAGACTCCTGGAAAGTTCTTGTCTGTCCCAGATGGAACAAGACCTTCAGCTTCGTCATTGTTCCAGCCTCAGAAAAGAGGAGTAGAAGAACGTGACCCGACAGAACCGGCTTTCTTCTGAGACTCTGACAGAATAAAGCTGAAGCTGTCGCCCACCATCAGAGAAGGTCGGGGAAAGACAAGAACTTTCAAGGAACATCCAGGACTTTCCAGGAGTTTATGAGCTGAAATCTGGACGGTTCTTGGATTTGGAGTTTTGAAGAAGCCGGTTTTAAAACACGGTCCCGGTCCAGAAGAACCCAAAATATTTGTAGGATAAACAGCTGAGCTCTGAGAAGCGACCTGAGGCTCTTTATTCTTAGATTTCCAAACACAGGAAGACAGAGAGGTGTTGTTTTATTCAGGCATGATACTGGACATTTATGTTTAAACTGATCACATTACCTTGAAAACCATCGCTGAACATTTTCCCAGATTTCCATTATAACCAGAAACCGCTCCGGATTTAATCTGGACTTTATGTGCTGGACGAACACAAGGCAGAAGCTTTCACAAATAAAAACCCACAGGGTCCTAAAATGTGTTCATCCTCTTTAATGGAAATAAAAAGTCCTTCAGAAGTCAACGCACTGCAAAAAGGGAACTAAAAGTAAGTAAAATTTTCTTAAAATATGTATATTTTTCCTTGGTTTGAGCAGATAAATAAGATTATTTGCCAATGGAATGAGAATTTCTACCCCTAAAATACGATAATTAGACATCCTGCACTTAAAATAAGATGATGGAGATGAAATGTTCTTATTTTAAAGTGCAAAAATCTTATTCCATTGACCAATAATCTGATTTACCAGCTCAAATCAATAAAAAAATACACTTATTTCAAGATGATTTCACCTACTTTTAGTTCCCTTTTTGCAGTGCGGGTCAGAACTCAGAGCCCAGTCGTGTGTAGTTCAAGCTCAGTAGGAATCCAGATGTTCTGTTTCTGGTCTCAGAGGTTCTTTAGAGAACGGCAGGAGAACCTTAGAGGCTGCAGAAGAGCTTCCAGCAGGACAACCAGCCAAAGATTCACCTGCTAGAATGGCCTAGTCAAAGTCCGCAGTGAGGGAATCTCTGCGAAGATGTTCTTTATTTAATGTTGGCATTTTAAAAACCACGAACGTCGTATATTCCTGCGTCGCTCTGTGTGGTTCTGTCCCATAAAAACCCGATAAACTAGACCACCGTTAATGCTCTCTGGGTCTGGACCATCGTTTTCTTTCTTTTCTTTACCCTCCGTGTAAATATTTTATCCACTTTAAATGCTAGTTTAGATTTTTTTCTTGTATTTTTAACAAATCTGGGTGGGAAAACGCCAAATTGTTTAATTTAAGTTGAAATAAGCAACAGAAGGAGAGACTGAGGCTCCTTTAGTTAAACATTCAGTTGATCAGAAAACGTTGATTTTTCTACTTTCTGCTCTCTAGTTTGTGTTTAAATAAGAAAACATTTAGCCTTTCAGTGTCAGGGAGTCTAAATGTATCTTTTAAGTGTTTTTTTTTAGGTTTTATGCAACATGACAACTCACCAAACATCATTAGATCTAAGGTTAAAACGTAAACGCAGCTCCAGGTGGGATTATTTCTGTTATTTACTTTACAATTAATGACTGAAAAGACAATTAAGTCAGTAAAATATGGACAAGAGGAACTGAGTTCTCTCAGATTCAGAGTTTTGTTCAGTTTTTAGCTGAATCTGCGACTTTTATCACCACGGTGGCCTCAGAGGGCCCAGTGGCACAAAAAGATGGGGGGGGGGGTTGTATCTGAGCCTGGGGGAATAAAGAAATTAACAACAACTCTTTTCTGGTCAGTTTTCTCTTTTAGTTCAAAACTTGTTTAAAATGCATTGGAAAAAAAGTTGCTTTCCACCTCAAACATGACAGACGGCAGATTTACAGTAGACGGAAAAATAGATTTAATAACTGGGAAAAAACAACAAAACTCAGCTTGTCGAGGGGGATTTTACCCTCAGGGAATAAAAGTTAAAGCAGAAATCAGATCTTTGAATAGAGGTCAGAGGCATGAAAATCCCGAGGGGACGCAGATTCCTCCTTTTAGTTCAAAAGGCGTAAAAAAAAGCCTTAAAAATAAAAATAACAAGACCTGGAAACTACTTCAGCTCAAAGTAAAACACACAACTTGCTCCGTTTGCATCAAAGCCGTCAAAGTTTAGAGAAAAATATCATAAAAACACATAAAAGTACCAGGTTGGTTCTTAATTTTCTATTTATGAACCCAATCAGGGAACTAAAGGCTGTGAATGAAGGCAGCTTTGGGCCTTTTTCTCCTGCCTCAGATTAGAAACCTGGAAAACTTTTTACCCCAGTTTTAGTTTTTTTAACCAGAGAAAAGGAGAGTTTCTCCTGTAAAAGTCAGACTGCAGCATCATGAGGAGCTGAGATGTCTGCAGCGGACCAGGAGCAGAAGGAGCGGCCAGCGGCGGGTTTACAGGAGGACCAGGACCTCCAGGCTGCAGCAGCATCTCCAGACTCAGACACATTTAAAGTTTCACTCACATGTTGTCAGTGCAGCGGCGGCTCGTCCCTCCGCACAATCATTCTCCCTCTCTGCAAACTCCCAGGAAAATACCGCTGCTGCTGCTGCTGCTGCTGCTGCTGCTGCTGCTTCACTTTTCCTCGCTGTTAAAATTCCCAAAGACTCCGAAGCGGCCAGAAGCCAGACGCGTCTCCGCTGAGGCGCACAAAGTCTGCGGAGTTTGAGGAGAGGGCGGGGAGGAGGAGGAGGAGGAAGGGGAGGAAGGGGAGGAAGGGTAGGGGTTGGTGCGCTCGCTTCTGCGGCCCGGGCTCACCGGCGTGGGCGGGGTCACAGATCACACTCAGGCTTTTTACATATTATGGGACAAAAGAACAAAAAAAAAATCTTCTTCAGCTTTTTATGTCTCATCCTAACAAGGCTCCACTGTTTACTAAACTTCTTCATTAATTGTATCTTCAATTTTGTCACTTATTATCCCATAATTTTAGGTGATCGGCTGCACAAGTTTACATCTTATAAATTTTCTTCAGAAATAAATTATCATTAAATTTGAGCAAAACCAAATTCATTCTGTTTGGGTCACGGAAGACATAAACCAGTTATTATGACTGGATCACGTGTAAATTGATTTAATTGCGTTTAAGGATTAATTTAATCTGCATAAAATGGAAAAAGTGCTGTAGTCAAGATTATTAAATAACTTAAAACATAAAACAGAAGGGGGGCTTGGACTAAACCTGGAGGGACCTCAACACCCAGTTAACCAATAAAGGAGTTCATACAGCTTTACTAAAAATGTGTGTAGTAAATAATTCCCCAGGAATACTGAAGATATTTAAAAGCTTTGCTCAGATTTTGTATAACCATTCAGTCAACCAACTGCTGACTCCCTTTCTCTAAACTTCTTATTTAATTGCATCTTTAATTTCGTCGCTTATTATCTGATAATTTTAAGTGAACGGCTGCATAATTTTACATTTTATACATTTTCTTTCCCTCATTAAAATTGTTCTTATTAGAAAATAAAAACAAATTCAACAGAGCTAAAACATTTAAAGTTTTGGTTTTACAGAAATTAATTATCATTAAATTTGAGCAAAACTAAATTTATTCTGTTTTGGTCCCGGACGACATAAACCAGTTATTATGACTGGATCACATGCAAATTGATTTAATTTACATGTGAATGCAACATAAATTGTTAAATGGACTGGAGTTTTAGGGAGCTTTTCCACAATGTACAATCAAAGCATTTTTAGGAATCATATCTATATTACATTAAGATTATGCTCTATGTGTACCAGAGTTTCAGATCGCTTGTCTTTATATGCACAAACCGTAAATACATGTAAAAATCACATTGTGGTGCAACGTGAAATCTCTACGGAGAACACGTCGTTAACATCAGCCGATGTGTTAATACACTCAAGCATTGCATCTGGTTCGTCTAATTTATATGTGATATCCATATTAAATAAATAAACTAAATAAAAAACAAGGTTTGTCACACTCCACCTACAGGAACTTCACATCTTGGCTCATCTCCACACGTTCAGATTAGATTGTGCTGCTCCACTTTTAGCACTAATTAGTTTCACCAGAGCAGTTTGCTGTCATGTCATCTTGTAAATGTGGACTTTATGGGATTAACACAATAAATCCAGAGTTTGGCATAAACACCAAACCCTCTGTGACCCCCAGCTTCTGGGTGCTTTCATGTTTTTCATGAATGAATAAATAAATGAAACAAATCTCAGAAGTCAGTTTTTCTGAAACCTAAACGATGTTTCACTGATTTTGAGACAAATCTGACCAGAGGGCAGTTTTCTGTCTCCGTGAGGCCAGAACCTGCTGGCTCAGCGTCTGATTTCACCACAGGGAGCATAAACTCATCTGCTGAGATGATGTCAGACCTTCATCACTGACCTGACGGTGAGGAAGAGGAGGGCCGTGCTGCAGCCCCAGGTGAGCTGCGCTCATTTGCCTTTAAAACGTCGGCCGCTCTGATCTTCCTGCCTGATAAGGGCTTCAGGACGCTGCTCAGATTTGCATCGCCGTGAAAGGCCCCTCAGAGAAGCTCCGTGTGTGAAAGGGAAGACTCCTCTGACGTCACGCAGCCGGAGAACAACCAGGAGCCTTTAAGATGATCAGGAAACACATGGAGACAAAGCTTGGTGTCATGGATCACATCTACCTGCATAAAAAAGGCCTTTACATTACAAAATGCTATTTAAAACATTCAGATTCTTCCAAACGAGCAGAGCTGATTAATATATCTTAAAGCTGTCTCGATAAAAGTTTTAGAAACTTTTGAACCTTCAGCCTAAACATCGGCTGCTCGCTTACTAAGTTTTATTTTTCTTTATTTACCCTTTATTTATACAGGTCAATGCATTGAGACCCACAAAGCACCTGTTTAAAAATAAAATAATGAACATCAAGTTACAAACCCAGTAACAATACAAATAATTAAAACATTCGATTCAAATTAAACAAGCTGATAAAACATAACTTTGTTTCTGTGGTAGATTTAGATTCCTGTAAACTCAGAATCTCTCACTTAAAAAGTCAGACCAAATTATTTTACCACACACTGCAAAAACTAAACAAAAAATAAGTAAAATTTTCTTGAAATTAGCGTATTTGTCCTTGATTTGAGCAGGTAAATAAGATCGTTTGCCAATGGAATGAGATTTTTTGCACTTAAAATAGGAACAACTTATCTTTATCATCTTATTTTATGTGCAGTATATCTAATTATCTTAGTTTAGGGGTCAAAATACTCACTCCATTGGCAGTTAATCTTAGTTAGCTGCTCAAATCAAGGATAAATGCACTAATTTCAAGAAAATTTGACATATTTTTAGCTCCGTTTTTGAAGTGCATATCTGTACGCTGTAAAGCTTGATAAGATACAAACAGAAACGATTAACCATGAGACAGCCTGGGGTTTTCAGGATTTAATTTAGCAAAGCATGACTAAGAAATGTTTAAGGTTGCTGGTTTAAACCTGCATTTAAAGCCGAGTTTAATCTGCATAAAATGAGGAACGTGCAGTAGCCTGGATTATTCAGCATTTTCAGGAATAATTTAAAACATAAAGCAGAAGGAGGGCCTTGGACTGAGCCTGGAGGGACCTCAACACCCAGTTACCCACATTTTTCACTAAAAAATGTGGGTAACAAATAATCCCCCAGAAATACTGAAGACATTTAAAAGCTTTGCTCCGATTTTAGATTCATTTTTACTCAACGTGTGTCTGGTAGTCAACCATATCTTTGACATGTCTGACTTTAAAACATTTAATCCCATTTCTGCAGCCTGTGTGGTTATAAGTGGGATAAGATTAGAACAGTTAAAAAATAATTATTGTTTTACGTAAACCAGGATTTTGATAAAGCAGGTTAAGGCCCTTTGCACACAACCAGGATCGGTTCTCCGGTCCTGTTAACACAACTTCAAGGCATTTTGTCTTCTCATAACACATTGATAGACCTCAGAATTACTTTACTTTTCTTGAGAATTTAAATTTGTGAGTAGTGAATTAACATGTTTACTGTATGAAAATGAGAATTAATGTAATAGATAAAATAGTGAATGTAATAACTTATTCTGAATCTATAATGTTTAATTGTTAAGTAATTTTTGTTTTGTCTAGCTCATCCCACTTTTGGTGACAGCTAATCTTTTAAACAATAAACAATAGAGACGCTAAAAACGGCGTAATTTCCCCTCCCTGCCTCTAGTGGGCAGCATGTTCTCTGAAACACAACGGACGGTGAGTTTCAGCTGTTGTTTCTGCTGACGTTGGATTATAAAAGCGACAGCGTAGCTCTTAAAGTGCTGTGAGGGTTGCAGTCACACGTTGCAGAGCTTCCCCATGCAGGCGCATTACGATTTTCCTGTATACACAACAACGTAGGCAGATCAGGAGGTTTTCCAAAGCCTTGTTTCTTTTAGGATAAAAGGCACAGCGTTGTTGTTTTGTAGACGAAAAGGTAAAAATCAACAAAGCTTTTCTGTTTTAAGCCAAACAGGTTTGCAGAGTAGGGGTCCCAGGACTGAACCCTGAGGCACTCCACAGCCTGGCTGAGGTCACTATTTACAGATTTCCTCCCAGGATTATACTTTATTTAGCTTCAGCCATTTCCTGTCAACCTAAGATGAAAAAGTTTAAGGGGTGTGAACATAGACATTTTATACGTAGACGCTTCATTGGGCGGGATCTGCCTATGCTGCGATGCGTCAGAGCGTCCGCCATCTTAAATGTGGCAAATCTGCAGTTACTCAGTCACTAAAACAGCATCAGAGGGACTTTAATCTCTGAATATACTTTGTATTCGTAGTATTTTTGTTTTTGTAATGTTACAAGTTTATTTTCGTATCCCTTTAGCTTCATTCTCCTGAATTTATTCTCCTAAAGAATAAAAATATTTAACATAATCTAACCTGGCCCTATTACTCCAGGAGTGAAATAATTCTGCAAACTGTGACTATTCTGGAAATGTTCCCTCTTAATTCTCATAATATGACGTTTTTCTCATAACATTATCACTTTTGTGTTTTTGTTTTTTTTACTTTATTGACCTAGGACTTTTTTCTCATGTTATTAATTCTACCTCTTTAATACTCCCCCAAAAAGTCTGTTCCTAAAGGTTCACATGTGACATGTGACACGGTTTTATGAAATAATGAAGACCACAATGTTTAGATTTAACAAATTGATCCTTATGTTCATAACACATACACACACAAATATATATATATATATATATATATATATATATATATATATATATATATATATATATATATATATATATATACATACACACACACACACATACATCATACATTATATATGTGAACACTTTTCTCAGCCAAAGCAAAGAGGACCAAAAGTGGAGCTGAGTTTCCGGACCATGACATGGCAGAAGTGAAAAATCTAGTAAAATAGAAATATTTGGCTGCTGAGGTTTTATTAATGAACTTTTGGAGTTCCGAGGATAAACTTTTCTTCAGAGACATTAAAACACTATTTTTAGTTTTGAGCCAGATTTTTCAGGAGTCTTCAGATTAAACCATGAGGTGAAATATAGTGAGTTTCCCCTCAAACAGGGAGGTCTTTAAACCAAAGCCTCCTCAGAGCCGTGCTGCTGACAACCTGACGTCAGCCTGTTTGCTGTTTGAACATTTCCTGCAACCCTTCGCTCTCCTGGAGCTTTGATACGTGAGCAGAACAGAAGGTGTCGTTCTGCGCTTCAGGCTGCAGGCTTTAACCTTCACTTAGGAGGAACACAAGGTGAAAAACGGCCCTGAATGCAAACAGATGGAGAGAAAACTGTTGAAAGGCAGCGGTGGCCTTCACACTGCAAAAACGGAACTAGAAATAAGTAAAATGTTCTTAAAATTTATGTATTTGTCCTTGATTTGAGCAGGTAAATAAGATGATTTGCCAATGGAATAGGATTTTTGCACTCAGAATAGGAACAATTCATCTCCATCATCTTATTTCAAGTGCAGGATGTCTAATTATCTTATTTTAAGGGGTCAAAAATCTTATTCCATTGGCAGATAATCTTATTTACCTGCTCAAATCAAGGATAAATACACTAACTTTAAGAACATTTTACTTATTTTTAGATCAGTTTTTGCAGTGCAGCAAGGAGCAAAAAGCAAAGAAACTGGAACACAAGACATGCTTCAGAATTCCTGAAAAGGTATAAAAGGTATATAAACATGATCAATCTAATCTTCTGGTTTGTAGACTGCAGGAAAGCAGAGGACCTGGATAATCCTCTCAGGTGTGCAGTGGCTCTTAAAGCACCGACTCCAGTCACAGTAAGCGTTTTGTGAATCTGACCAAAACTCTTAAATGGGTTTTGATTTCCAGTCTCCTCATGCTTGTGGCTTTACGCCTCTTTTTTTCCCCCTACAACAGTTTTTCCTTCCACTCAACTTTCCAGCACCATGCTTGGAAACACTCGACTTCTTTAGCGAAGACTTTTCGCAGCCTGCGCTGTTTGGGGACGGTGCCAATGACCGTAATGTGTGTAATCAACCTAAATATGAGTTTCACTTCCATGAACATTTCACGGATATTCTAGTTCTCTGAGATGCACCTACATATAAAAGGTTTAAATCTGTTGCTGAAGGTGACATGCTGATTAAAATGTGATAACTGCTTTTGTGCCGAGCACCAAGAGGCTGAGGTCATGGCGTCAGATTTTAATTGCTGGTTTGCGGTTTTCCTTTTAGCCTCTCTGAACGACAGGGGCCGCTTCCTTTAAACTAAAACCACACGTCCTGATTCTCTCCACCATCCCAGAAAAAGGAAGACCTACAGTAACCGTCGTTATACCGGCGAAGATGTTACAGCAGATCACCAGGAAGATAAGGGCTTTGGTTTTACAGCTTTGTTTCTAAATGAGCAGCTTTAGACGCTCCCGTCTTAAATGCTACTCACTGAATGGCATTATGTTGTAAATATATGTTCATTGTTCACTAAAGAGAGAGAAAAAACTGCTCAACGTTTTCAAGAGTCCTGCTTTGATGCAAAAACATTTTACTGGAGGCATTTGAGCTCATTTCATATCTGCTGAGATAAAAATATTTCAAACGGTAAGAAGAAAAGGCGTGTTTACCTGATCTCTGGTCCTTTTTTGGTGTTCATGGACAGGATTGTGAAGAGGAGGGCGACTGCTTTTGGAACATCTGGCTCTCATTGTTGGGTCTTTTTTTTTTTTTTTTTTGCAGATCATAAGCTTCTTCTGGGGTCTTCAAACTCCGACCTTTAGCCTGCGCTGGAGAGGCTTATCGCTGAGATGAGGGTCAGCTCCTCCAAGGCCGAGGCCATAATTGGAGAAGAGTGAATTTCAGAGCAGGAGATGGATACATGGGATAGGGTTTCCTCTGCAGCCATGACGGCATTGCTCCAGATTGTGGTGGTGGAAGGAGGGAAGCTCTGGATTTAATGACCCATTAGCATTCCAGCCCTCACCGACGGCACCGAGCTCCGGATCCAGACGGAAAGCAGGAGGACCTGGATACGAGCAGCTGGAAAGAGCTCGCTCTGTAGGGCTGCCAGGCTCTGCCTTACATCCCCTCGGCAGATCAGAGTGTAGATCCACTTTTGTTTGCAATAACAAAGACTATCATCAGCATAAAAACGAAGAGCTACAGCGCAAACACTCTGACCCACATTATTATTACAAATCAAATCAAAACGCCGGCTCTAGTACAGAGCCCTGATGGACACCGTTTATAACAAGAAAGATTACTTTAAAAGCAGATGGAAAGGAAGAAGTCATGATCTACAGCATCAAATGCCTTTGACAAGTTTATAGAAATTGCTTTACTTCCAAAACAATAATAAAGAAATGTTGAAAGCAGTTAGAGGCATTTGTAAAACATGACAGATAAAGCATGTTGTGTATAGACAGACGGACGGACGCATGTTCAGTCTGAGGTACCTGGCTCCCTGACAGAGGAATAACTGACTTCAATTAGAGAAATGAGAAAAAGTAAATAGATAGTGCTCAGTTGAAATGTTCAGCTACATGTTGCACTTGCTCAACATTTCCAGCACTCTGTAGCTGCGGGCCTTTAACAACACACTGAGGCCCAGAGTAAACGCAGCTCTGGATCCTGCATGGTGTTCCTGCTGCAATGGAAAACCTGTCCAGCTTCTCATGTTTCACTGATGTAAACAAGCTAATGACATATTAACAGCTGTAGGTTATGGTCAAAGGCTACAAAAAGGTTTAGGGCATGAAAATAAAGGTTTAATGAAGCAGAAAAAGCGTTCGAACTCCGGCAGCAAGAAACTTTTCAGTGTTTGGTTATAGTCTTTAAAACCTGCTGCCTAATGACAGGATGTGATGAACATACTCCTCAGTTCTTGAGACCATTCTAGGTTTGTAAAACTCCCTGGAACTGAACCAAATATCCCTCGTCATCCAGGGGTCTGCAGCCTGTGGCTCTTTACACCTTCAGCTTTGGCTCTTAGGCCAAAAATGCAGGGGGGAAAAAATTGATCAATGTTTAAAATTGCTAGCTTTAGGATGCATTTAGTTCTGCAATATATGCAAAACTAAACTTTCCAGAAAGAAAGAAACTAATGGTGTATAGAATATTTTACTATAGATAAATGAAGTATCTTATTGTCAATAGATTGCAAACAACTTTTTTTATCATTGGATGCCATTCGCTATAAAAATCAAATGTCCAATAGAAGAAAATGCATTGAACCTAAACATAAAAATAATGTTGGTTAAATAATAATAACTGTTGATCTTTAATTTAACGAAAATGTAAACAAATTTCCTATACTATACTATAAAAACAGGCTCTTGTTTCAAAGAGAGATGTAACTTTTTTGGCTCTAAACAAACTTTGTTTAGCTGGACCGAGGGCAGAAATGGCTCTGCGGGTTGTAAAGGTTGCTAATCCCTGCTGTACTCTCTGCTTCAAGACTCCTGGTTTAGTTTCTATACCGACTGACAGTTCAGAGGTTTTTCAAAATACATCACAATCATTTAGTCCAACAGGTTGTTTCTTTTGCTACTTAAACAGAAATCAAACAAAAATAAAGGCGAGTTGATCACTTTTCACTGATTCCTAAATATCAGAGCTCTGCCACTCATCTCTCTTACGCCTCTTAGAAAGATAAATGAGACGAGCACGAAGGAAACCACAATGCCTCCAGGTTTGTTTTTTCCACCTTTTTCAATTTCAGTTGTCAGTAACATTTCCAAAACTTAAGTATCTTTCCTCTTTCTACAGCTTTTATAAGATCACTATCTAGAAAATATAGCCTTGTTTAAATGAATTGATGCAGATTAGATCTCTTTCAGAAATGAGTTTGAGTTTGCTTAATTGAAAAGAATTTCACACAATTAAACAAACATTTCAAACATTTTATTTAAACTACAGTGACTCAGACCGATTCGAACGCTTCGTGCAAAGTTTTGAAAGCCTTTAAGTCAGTGAAACAATTGTTCGAAAAGATTCAAGTTAATTACGGAAAAAAGATGTCTAAAGCTAAAACTACAACCAACACCTCTCCTCCGTCTACAGTGATATGTTTTGTAAACGTCAGAAATAAGTAGCCCCCCCACTCTCCAGCCCTCTGACTGCACCGTCCTCTACGGTTTCTTCCAGATTGTTAAAGAAGATATAGACATCTTAAACAAGGAGACTGAATCCATTCAGTGGTGCACCTGGAGAGAAAACAGGTGGTGCAGAATAAGAAAGCAGCTGATTTTTGTTTCTCAGATGGTGTTTTGTTGGTTCAGTCCAATGAGTCTATGAGCTTTAGGCCCTTAATGAGCCCGCCTCAGTTGTTAGAGGCAAAGATGAACAAATCATGAAGCCAACAGCTTGGTCAGGTGAGTAATAAAAATGCCAGACTATTCATTTCCCCACTTCCAGGTACTGTGCCAAAGTGATCCAGTGAGATAAACATTCAGACCTTTAACGGATGAAGATTGCGGTGTTTTACCAGAGAGTCCAGGATGAAAACGTTGCAGCTCAGGTGGTTGAGAGGAAAGACTGATGAACAGTGGCTGCAATGCTTGTTTTTTTTATTTATAGTGAAGAGAATGCTACAAAATGTTAATTTACTTACTGTAACATTGTCATCATCACCCAGAACACTACAGATAGCAGTAGCTTGGTTTATTAGCAGGTCAACTTCACTATGTTAAAGCTAACAGGTTAATGTTAGCATGGTAAAGCTAGCCGTAGTGTGTTTGGTCAAACCTGATCAAATTAGTCTCCCTAATGAGCCTCTGTTACATACTTTTTACTTTAACATGTAGACTATAAGCAGTTGAGGATGAAATTTGTTTTTTACCACTACCGCTAACGAGAGGATTTACTATATAATGCACTTCATGGTATATTAGTGGACAATCTGAAAAGTTGCTTAAGCTAACAAAGGCATGAAGTTGGGCAAAACATTCATTAGCATGGTAGATTTAGCATACTAATGTTAGGATTAGCTTGCAAAAGCCAATTTTAGCATGCTACTGTTAGTAAATTCTGTTCTTAACTTTGACCTGGTCTAGTCATGCATTTTGTATGCATGTCTAAAAGTGAGTAGGTCTGTTTAGTAAGCTGACAATCTTTTTATACCAGATCTTAAGAAAAAAGCTAGCTAAAATGTTCATTAGTGAGTTAGCATTAGCATATTAAAATTATCTGTACGGTAAACCCTTTTCTAGCATGCTGCTGTTTGAAGTACTATACTTCATAAACTCATATCTACTTCTGTGCTCTATTAAATGAGGGGATGTTGTGAACAAAGAGATACCTTTTCTATTGTAGCATTAAAATACTAAGAATTTAATATGAATTTCAAGTGCTCCAAGTAGTAAACGACTACACAATTATGTTGGCTGTCAACCTATTATGTCAGGGTGTAAGCATAAAAACCACCAAGATGTTCATTAGCATGTTAGCTTTGTAGCATTACCCAAAAGCAAAATTAATGACGACTTGCTAGAGTTAATTTTAGCAAGTTCAATTTAGGATTAGTTTACTTTATCGCACACATTTCTTGTGCAGTTTGTGGTGAATTAGTGAACATTAAGAACAGAGCTGTGAATGTTCCCCATGTATATTAGCCTAGATGTTTATTAGCATTTAAGAACTACAACATTAGCATGCTAATGGCTAAAGTTAGCATCTTAGATCCACATACAGCTGTAAAAGAAACTAACATTACTACCTGTGCTCAGTAAAACTTTAACCCAAGTTTTATGAATGAGGCACCAGTTGAGTGCTGGAAGGTTTTAGGTCAGCATTGGAAATTTGATTCACTCGGCTGCTTAGAAATAAAGGTAGAAAGATTATTTCAACCTGAGAAAATGTTGACTGCTCAGTTTGTGCATCTATATCAGGCTTTAAAAGTTTTATTTTGCTATTGTACTCCATTTGTTTGCAACTGGAAACACAGTGTCCCTGTTCTACAAAGAAATCAACACTGGGACAAATTGGATGCGCTACTTGTCAGCCTGGAAAAGGTTTCCCCAACAGGCACCTTGCATGGATTTACTAGCATAGCATTGACATTGGCAAACATTCCAAGTATTTCAATATAGCTGTAAACAGATTATACCAAGTTTTGACAATCAAATATAAAAATAAACATTAATTTATGCAATAAATGGAGTTTATAAAGACCAACTTTAACCAATCATCATTATTAAGGGTTATTAAGAGAGTCATCTAATCACCTGTTGGTTAAATACAGTTAAATAATTTCACCCGCCCAAAAAAAAAAATAGATTTTTTATCTTAACATTGATGTGCTGAATAATTTGAGTTTGGACATGAGGGAAACACTGATGATCCAGCCCTGGAACGATTTATTTAGCAGGAATTACCCAATAAATAAACTGAATCTGAACAGTTAGGATTTTATACAAACTGGTATCTGTGTGTTTATCTTTGCAATAAAGCTTTGTTGGATCGTAGCTAACTCTGCTCTGTAGAAGCTCTCAAAAACAGACAATCCTGGTGATAGTGGAAGCAATCAGGAAAAAAAAAGAGTAAATTTACTCCTTTAATTCTGGGTCTATTGAAAGATTGCGTAAATCTTGACATTAGTTTAGCTGAAAACAAGCTTGAGTTGATAAAGTGACACATTCAGACCAGAGCTTTAGGCCTAAAGACGAAGCGCCTAGGACAGCTTTCTCTCCTCTTTATTTTGAACCTGCTGTAAGGAGAATAGGAACCACGCTGAGGCGGATGAGCTGGTAACGAGCTGATGGGGGTCAATAACGAGGCTTTGAGTCCGCATGTCCCGCAGTCAGTTGGTCAGTTGTCCCGTCAATTGGTGCGACGGCGGACAGAGGCCACCATTGTCCCGTCGCATTTTCACCATGTCCTCGTCTGACGTGAGTGGCCTCAGTGTGAGAGCGTCCCCGTCGGCTCGCTGCGGGCCAGATCCCAGAAAGATATAGGGGAGTAAAAGCGGGTGGGGGTGGGGGGGGGGGGGGGGGGGATGGGGGGATGGAAGAAAAGGAGAGGAGGAAGGAGGAGTCAGAGGGGAGGCGGACAAAGAGCTCATTCTTTGCCGGTGGTGAGGAGTTTCAAGGCTTTCTGGAGGTTCTGGATGGCTGTGCTGACGTCCTCGTATTGCAAGGCGCTGCCGGCGTACTTGCAGTACTTCTGCGCCTTGGTGAAGTCTTCGGGGGAGAGCTGAACGCCGCCTGAGGGAGGGTGGGAGGGAGAGGATGAGAGGAGGAGGTAGAAGAGGTCAATGTCAGCCAATTAGAGGCAAAAAGAGGAGCAATCAGTCCTGATTACTGAGTTAATAAGGACGAGGATGCAAATACAAAAGAGACGATCACTCTACAGTCAGTACATGGCAAAGAGACAAAGAGACGGCGGCTAATCTAACTGTTGTCAGGAACCTTTAGGAAACAGCCAGGAATCAACAGAGACACGTAGAAGACTATTTTATAAGAGCAAACGGTGAGCAATACTGATGCATTGATTGAATTTGATGGAAGAGACATCAGACACATGAAACCAGCTGGAAGACCGGATGGATCCAAGGCTGCGGTGCTGAGCTCAGGTCTGAGGTTTAAGCTCTGTAGAAACAGGCCTGGATCAGCAAAGTAACGGCTAACCTGCTCCAAAGATGCAAAGACGTTCATACTGAGCCCGGTTCTGCTGGAGGTTTTCCTTCCCGTTAATGGGGAGTTTTTCTTTCCACTGTCGCTTTATGCTTGCTCAGTATGAGGGATTGCTGCAAAGCCATGTACAATGCAGACGACTCTCCCAGTGGCTCTACGGTTCCCCAGGAGTGAATGCTGCTTGTCGGGACTTTGATGCAATCAACTGGTTTCCTTATATAGGACATTTTTGACCAATCTGTATAATATGATTGATTTTGACTTTGTAAAGAGCCTCGAGATGACATGTTTCATGAATTGGTGCTATATAAACAACATTTAACTGAATTGAATTGACCCAATCCTGAATCAGTGCAAGATGATTCATGAACAATCTGGCATTCAATCATAGGAAACTGTATTAAAGTTGATAAAAGGTTGATAGAACCATTTCTCCTTTGGTCAACTTACTTATTTACCCTTATATTCTACTCTTGGTGCTTTCTTTAGAGCTAACTTTAGGTCAGAAAGTTTACTTCTATTTTCTCATCCCCAATAATTGTGTGTTTGCCACTGTCACACCCAAATTTCCACATTTAGTGACATTTGTTATTTTATGCATCTGAGGTGATTCCAAACAGAAAAAATGAGACTACGATAATATTTATGCTGTTTTATGACCACACTTTGCTGTAATTTTTTAAAGTGCTATTGATCAACAGTTCTTCTTAAAAAGTTTGGCTGCTGTCCACCTGGTGTCGGTGAACTCTTTGAACATGAATCTTTTAGGAAGGCGGTTGGACGAGGAAAGAAGAAATGTCGGACCTGAAGCCTCCAGCAGACGATCGGACTCTGAAAGACGAATGTTTGACACAGGACTGGAGAGACGCCAAGGTCTTTTCTCTTCGGCTACATTTTCCTCATATCAGACCCCGCAGTTGTAAATCCACCTAACTCCATCATATGGATCATTCAGTGATAAAAAGACTCCTAAATCTCTAATGACAGGAGGAAGGCAGCATGTGTGAGTGCAGTCTTCTGTAATCCACCATGTTCACAGAGGCTTTTAATGAAGACTGACATCCTGAAAATATCTGGATCCTTATCCTTATCTTATCCTGCCTCACGACAAGCCGTCTGATCTGTGGGATCTGAATTATCCAACATCAAAGTCAGCATAAAGCCACTTCAGCTCATCCTTCCTGCTATTTCATACCCTACACAGGGTTCTGGTGCCATCAGGAACACCGTGGAAAAGCACTGAATTCAGTTTAGGTATTCTCCAGGTCTAAATAAGTATGGAAACATAATATAAAAAGGTATTAAAATAGATTTTTAAGACTTTATTTCCAATCTCATTGCATACAAAGTTGCATACATTCTGTTCTCCATCCATCCATCTTGTTATCACGGTTCTCCAATTCAAAACCAGACTGTAGAATATCTTCCATGAATTAATGTTAGCGTTAAGTAGGCGAAAATGAGCATAAACTGAGAATCATGGAAGTTTAAGTCTGGAAAAGTATGAGTTTTTGACAGGGAAAACGTGCAGGAATCCTGTCTACAAACTTTTAAAGGTGAACTTCTGCTTCGATTACAACCCAGGTAAAAACATTAAGACATCAGATTATAAAGTAGCTTTTTTTTAATCGTATTTAGCTACTTCCCCTCCACCCTTCAGATTCTCTCTCGGAGGTGTACGGCTCAGCCTGATGGAGGATGAAACGCTTCGCCTCACAGGCTGGAAAATGGGGCTTTAAATCTTCAGACACATCCTTTAAGTTCAGTCTCAGTCTTACTGTAGGAACTGAAGCACTCTGAGAACAATATGGAAACTTAAAATACATTTAGGACTATTTAGAAAAGCTGCTTTGTAACAATGACTAAACCCTTAAATGGAATTAGGATTTACGGCGTGTGACTGCATATAAAACACAGAATGTATGACCGGAGCCTTTAAAGCTGGAGGTCCCTGTATGAAAGTGCGTTGTGTTAGTAATGAATGCAGCATATTTTTTATTACAGAAGTGTTCATCAAAATTATAATAGATGCATCTGCTGGAAAACGCAGACAGAAGTTCATTTAATTGCTTAGTGAAACTCATCAATCTGTTTCTTTAACGACTTTTAGCTCCGGATATTTCCCAGCCATGACAGACTGTCGCTCCTCGTCCATTTTTTACAGACACTATAGCTATAACTAAATAACTAATAGCGCCTGACAAGGACTTAATAACTCATGTTTATTGGCAAATATAAACCTTTAGGAGATTAGGTCTACGCTAATATCTCTTTCTCCATCTTGCACATATTTCTGCCTAAAGATATATCTGAACGTGTTTTTGTAGCCAAATAAGTCACGGTTTTAAAAAATGTTTCAGCCTCGTCTTATAAACAGAAGCTCAAAGGTTAAAAAGAAATAAAAAGGCTAAGCAGTTTAAATTCTTGAAATAAAAAATGTGGATGAAATAGGTGCTGGACATTTTATCAGCACTATTCAGATGTCTTTAGAGGATTTCAAAATGTTTTACAAAACCTTAATTGCTTCCCTACATTTCTTGTTGCTTGTTCGAGGTCTGCCTCCCTCAATCTGTCCCCCCCCCCCCCCCCAGAGGGAACTCCTAACTCGAACCATGCCTCAGCGCCTCGCTCGTCCCTCAGCGCGGTGCCGTCCAAACAGAACACGAGACGCTGCGTGGGACGCTTCTCGCTCTGCATATCGAACACAGCTGCACGTCTCCAAGCCATAAAGTGAGCGACGGCGCAGAATGAAAACATATTAATGCATCAGGAGGAATAACATTTAATAAGCCAGCCTGGCGCTTGACAAATCAAAAAAAAAAGGGGGGGGGGGGTTCTTACAGAAAGTTCTGTGTGCTGGAGAAGTGCTGAGTCGGGGAAAAGCTTCCAGTTTAAACTGCCTTACATGTTAATGTGTTGGACTGTCCTCCATTTGGCCAATCTGTTGATTCTGCAGTGAAAAGGTGATTCCTGTAAATATTTTTCATGTTTGTTAACAATTAAAGGGCTGGTGTTTGAAAACTGTGTTCATATGTGTTTTTTGGTGAAGTATTTTTATTTATTTTTTTATCATCTGCTCCCTTTACTTTACAAAAGCCGCCTAATTTTACCAAAACAACTGGTTAAAGTAAAGCTGAACATAATACGGTCAGTACGAATGTTTATTTCTAGTGCATTTTAAAGCATTTTGATTTAATTCTACGTGACATGACACAAATGTAGTTCAGATCATCTCTTCACAGGGGTTCCTCAGGGATGTTTGCTCGGGTCCCGGTTCTTTCCACCTCAGATGACCCAGTTTATCGGCTCTAACGGATGTTAGTCAGACGTATTTGTCCTTTCTAATGTCTGACTTTAAAATCATCAGCACAAATTTGTAATCGCTCAGAGATTTTCACCATGTTCAACTCAGATATGAAGTTGTCAGGAAAGTTTTGAAAATATATTGTCCTTGTAAAGAAGTTAATGAAGGCAAGATTCAGTCATGGTTGTCTGACACCCGGTACTATAATATGAACAATACAGTCCATACTTTCTCAGAGTTTAACATTTGTTTCTTGCATGTTACGTGATATTTTGGGTTTGAAATATCTCCATAAAGTACACAATATAAAATAAAAAAAAGTATATGTATATATCTATCTATATATATATATATATATATATATATATTAGGGCTGGGCAAGTTAACGCGTTAATTTCACGTTAACTTATTAGACTATTAACGGCGATATTTTCTTTAACGCGCGTTAACGCATGTTGCTCACATGCTTTTATTTTGTGAAGGTCTGTTGCTGCGGTGTAGGGGTTTGAATCAGAACAGTAGGTGGCGATAATGCGCCAATAACCTCGCTGTCAGCCAAACCTCGGATTCAGAGTAAGAAAGGTGCTGGCCGGAAAAAAACAAAGCCAACATGCGGAAGGCGGTGTTTCCCGCAGGAATTTGCTTAGGCGAGGCGAGGCGGTGAGTTGGCGAACGGAACAAGTTTTGTGCGGAGCGGAGCGGGGGGGTCTGCTTAGACGCCGTCGGTGAAGTCGCGTCGCGTTTCAAAGCATACATGTATTTTTGCCTGTTTTTTCCCTGCCATTCACTATATGCACGCGAGAAAGCAACAACAAAAAACCGCGTGTTAACGTCAAATAAACATGCAAGCATATCGAGTTAGCAAGCATTTCAGTTTAAAGTTCTTCCAGCATGGAATATGACAGAAACAAGTTAGTTGTAACCACTGCCAAGTTAAACTTTGGTATTGAACATAAAATTGTAATGCTGCTCCCTGCTGTTACCTCAGAAATTGCCTGTTTTTGGTAGATTTTTTCCCCATAAAGAGAATTCCCTGTCAGTGGCAATAAGCTTTAATTTATTATTATTGCTATTTTTTGTTTTACATGTTTAAGTTGAGCTTCACAATAAATATGTGTTACTGATAAGTGCTATAAATGTTACAACACTTTTGTTCATATGGCAGCAGAACATTAAAATAAAAGTGCTCTTTACACTACTTTTGAATTCATTGTTGGAGTTTGTAAATACAATGCGATTAATCATGATTAATAAGGCAAATTATGCGATTAATCGCGATTAGATATTTTAATCGTTGCCCAGCCCTAATATATATATATATATATATATATATATATATATATATATATATATATATATATATATATATATATATATATATATATATATACATACACACACACAGATAGATAGATAGATAGATAGATAGATAGATAGATAGATAGATAGATAGATAGATAGATAGATAGATAGATAGATAGATAGATAGATAGATAGATAGATAGATAGATAGATAGATAGATAGATAGATAGATAGATAGATAGATAGATAGATAGATAGATAGATAGATAGATAGATAGAGTTGACGTATAATTAGCAACAGAGAACTTTTCGGACGCTGCCAGAATTATTCAGATAAAAAGCTTTTAGGTCCAAATGAAGCAACCTGCAGGGAAAGTAGCCTTCAAGCTCTAACAGAGTATGCTGAAAGTTTACAAATATTAACATGTAAGTGTTTTGTAAGCTGACAGAATATTGGCCGTGATGGTTGGTTCGTACGCCTGTGCAGAAGTCGACAGAAGGCCTGTGGGTGAGCTCTTGGAAAGAGAAAGGGAGCGAAGCTGCACCGAGGCGCACACATGCATGCATTAAAAGTATGACTGGAAAAAAGTTTGACTGAAAACTGAAAAACTGTCACACTGACTGAAACAAAAAGTTACAGGATATGCAAATCAGACACAGCAGAACTCACAAACACTGGAGTGAAGCAAAGGGACGAGAGGTTTGATGAAACAACGCTTCGACCTCCACAGTTCCAGATGGTTTTAGTTTTGCATTTAAACCAAAAAGATTGAAAGCTAAATAACCGAGGCATCGCTTCCTGTCTGAGTCGTCTCTTAGGTAGACGGGCTGCGTGGAGTTCAGGGAGTTCAGTGACTTTAAGTGTAGCGATTATGAGCTTAGGTTCGATGGTTAAACTGTGAGGTCAGCGGTTTATTATGGGGTGTAGAAACCACAGCAAACAGCAAGTTCAACACTTTGCTTTCTGTAAATCCACAGATGGAAACAGTTCCTCACCCAGACTTAATGTGCAGTAAATGAAACATTATCAAATTATTCTTCTACTTAAAGGCTGGATTAGTAGGGGCCATTAAAGAGCGAGAAGAAGGTGCCTGGGTGATATTTCTAAAAAGCAGGGCAGGCTGAACTAGAACAGCGACAGATGATATCTCTCTTGGTTAAGCAGCGGAAATAATGCGAGGGAACGACGCTGAACCATAAAGTCCCTCGCCTGATTATTATTGGAAATATGCTGACTGTATGTTCACAAGGATGGGAACAGTTTGAGAGACAGAGGAGGGTGGAAAAAAAACATGAAAAGTTGATAGAAAAAAAGTCTGCGAAGTGATGGGAGACGGCCAGAAAGCAGAGATCAAGAGGAACAAGCAGATTTGAGGGGAAAATGAAACAGTTGATGAAAAAGGGGATGGATGACGGCGAGCCCAGGAGAAAAAGACGCGGCTCAGCGATTAGAAACAGCGGGTAGCGCCGTCTGGGGCCAGAAAGCTAGCTTCTGTCTAAATGCTGAATTATTTACAGACAAAAGCAAACATAATGTTTGATTATCACTTCAGTTCATCACCAAACTCATTTAGGAAGCAACACTATGCGGCACAGATTTCCAACTTGACTGCCGGTTCAAACGCTCCACAGCAGGAGATGCAACACAAGCCCATCAGGAAATTTAGTAAAACTTAAATGTATTTTATACAAAGAGGACATTTAACGCTTTTAAACAACTATTGTCTTTAGAGGTTTACAGCCCTCTGGAGTTTGATGTTTGTGTGCAGTTCTGTAAATCTGCAAAGACTTCCCCATCAGTTTTAAAGGAGTTGTACCTAAACTCTCATTTGGATCTGAAGAACCGGCACCAGGACCATTAAAACATCTCTAAGCTCTTCTAGGCTCCTCTAAACCTAGGAGAAAACATTTAAACCAGCTTTACTCAAGACTAGGCATGGGCTGGTCACTGGTTTCACGACGTACCGCAATAACCCCAATCTATAAAGTATAAAGTGTTTTTTTAATGTCTCCTCAGTAGGGAGGTGCAGGTGAAATCCTTCAGGTTGTGTACAACCGCAGTAATCAACAAAGGTCAGTTTGAAAAGAACCTTTTAATTCTAATTAAATAAAAGTTTTCCTTCTCCTACAGATTACCCACGGTCGGTTCACAGTGGGCTGCTGAACAGAAAACACATCTTTACTGTTTAATTGGCCTCTTCTCCCCAGTCTATTAGACACATTTAAATGGGGGGCAATGAGCTCCATTTTTCGTCATTTAAAAATCTTGGACCGGGGCTTAATGTGCTCCTCAAACAGGCCGATTTGTTTTAATTGTACCGACAGTCGGACTAAAGGGCAACAGCCCGAGTCATGAACGCCTGAAGTCACTGTGAGGAAAAAAGTTGAGCACACAAACAGTTTTTTCCTCTTTCAGCTACTCAGCAGGTAGTTCGGGATTTATTAAAATAATTTAAATTATTCCTTACACTTCTGCTTGCTGATAAAGATTCTGCTGATCAGGTAAAGCTGAACTTTTCAGACAAAAAAAATAGATGGTGCTGTTAAAACTGTTTTAAACTTTTTGACGTATCGCTGCATTGGGCAAAAAGACCTGCAGTTAGATTTAGTTAAGAACAGATGACCGAGGGGTTTTAGCCGAGGCCGACCCTTAAGGGGTTAAATTAGGTCAAACAATGGTATAATGTGAATTTCTATAGGCTCTATGGAGGCAGCCATGATGGAGAGTCCTTCCAGCTGCTCCCCTCAGTGGTCGCCACAGTTGGCAGAGCTTTTAATGGCAGATACTCTTCCTGACGCCGACAGGAATCTAACCTGGATCTCCTGTAGCAAAGGCTTAAGCCTCCTACGCCACAAAGAAAAAGGTCCAGTTACCGGTTGCTAAGCTAACGTTTGGCAGTGTGACAAATAAACTAGTAAAAGGGAAACTTAATGAAGACAGCCACGATGGCTTAAAGAAAAGTAATAACCCTAAGCCTATGGCGATTCCCCCCTTTTCATTGAAAAAAAACTGTGAAGAATAAAAATAAGAAGTTAATACAAGCAAAAACGTATAGGATTTATGGAGGCAGCCATGATGGATTCAGCAAAAGTTGCTGAGTCAGTGGTGGCTACGGTGCTTTCCCCCATTTTCTTCTAAGCTAACATTTGGCAGAGTGACAAATAAACTAACAGTCACTGGTTGCTATGGTGATTCCCCCTTTTCATTAAAAAAACTGTGGGGAAGAATAAAATACAAAGTAAATACAAGTAAAAATGTATAGGATTTATGGAGGCAGCCGTGATAGCTTGAGCAAAAGTTGCTGAGTCAGTGGTGGCTATGGTAATTTCCCCTTTTTCTTCTATGCTAACATTTGGCAGAGTGACAAATAAACTAATAAAAGGGAAATGTTATGGTTTAAAGAAAGGTTGCCGAGTCCCTGGTTGCTATGGTGATTTCCCCCCTTTTCACTGAAGTAAAACTTTGGAGAGGATAAAAAAAGAGGTGGATACAAGTTAAAACGTATAGGACTCATGGAGGCGGCCATGATGGATTCATTAAAAGTTGCTGAGTCAGTGGTTGCTATGGTGATTCCCCCCTTTTTACTGAAGTAAAACTTTGGAGAGGATAAAAAAAGAGGTTAATAGAGGTAAAAAAGTTAACTCAGTGATGGAGATTCCTCCTTTTTCCTTGAGGCTAACTTTAGGCACATCAACAGATGCAGACTAGAAACTAGAAGAGGCTAAAACAAGTAGGCCTACTCCATCTTATAAAACGATCAGTGATCGATAAAATGCTTGAACCTTCTGTTGGCCCCACAGGTAAAGGTTTGCTGTATTTTATGTGGGAGATGAGAGCTTAAAGACATCCTTCCATTCTAGCTTGGAAAGAAAACTTCAGAGCTGGAATGTAATGGGAATGAATACAGCGTGAGCTACATGGTCTGTGCACTATAGAGGGATATGAAAAAAAAAACTGTAAGCGAGACTCTAACCTGCATATTCAGCATTTTAAAAAGGCATCAAAATGTCAAAGCAGTAAAAGTTTAACTTTCTGTGAGCCGTTTAAACAATGGATTGTGTTCCTGCTTTAAATTTAAAGTTCAGCAGGGCTGTTTCTTCTCAGTGGTTCTGCCTAAACGCTGGTTTAAAACGTCTGTACTGGGACCTTTGATTATATTTAGGGTTTATTTTTCAGAATGACTGCAATAAATCAGTTTTATATGTTTTCTAATAGAGAGTCCTAAAACTCAGGAGGTTCCCCTGCTGTATGGAGCCCAGAGTTAGACAGCACTGCCCCTTCCCCACCTGTTGCTGGACACCACTTTAACTATTTTCCCTCTCATAAATGAATCACAAATCCAGTTCATTCAGTCATGGCATCAAAACTAAAAGGCACACAACTCTATAATCATATCTAGGTAAAGCTGTTCATGCATAGATTTTGCCATGTTTCAGTAAACAGTAAAATATTTGGCCGAATACTTGTGTATTTTGGGGCGATTGTATTTTATTTTTTTAAACCAAATACAGAAATCTGGCTCCCATCAGCATTTTCTGTGGAATTGACTCAAATTTAAAAAAGAACTTTCTTGTATACCTTGCTGCAGCCACTTGATTTATATTTTGTTATATATTTTATCATTCCTTGGTACTTAAAACCTATCAAATTATCATTTTCTGTTTTCCCACTAAGCTATTTATTGTGTTGTAACAAAACATGAATGTGTGCGAGGGAGAAAAGCAACTTTATAATGATTTTTCTTTGACTGTGCACAAAAAAAGAAAGATTGATCAGATTTAGTGTTCTGCCAGTTTTTGACATGCTTGGATTACACTTCAATATGCAAATCAGGATGTGCATAATTAGGACAGGAAAATGTGATAATAATCAACATAAGACATTAAAATTCTAGATAACTTGGAGGTTTACTGCTGCATTTTATTTCTATGAGAGTCTTTTAAAAAGCTGGCCTTATAACAACCAGCTGATCCACTCATATTAGTGATATTTTACAATAAAAGGTTAAAATCTTCAGTAATCAAAGTTTTAGCTGCATGAGTATTGAACCAAATATCCAAAGGGAATGATGGGAAGGAAATTCTTTGTGGTGGTCAGATAGTAACGTCTGTAAGAAGCAAATGCAGTTCATGAAGACTTAAGAAAAAAAAAGCTTTGGTATTTTACACACACATATACATATATATATATATATATATATATATACATATATATATATATATATATATATATATATATATATATATATATATATATATATATATATATATATATATATATATAGATTAAAAAAAAACATGTTGATCTACTGTAAATAAACACCTTTTAAACTACCGTCTGTAAATGATCCTGTTCTGAGCGTCGGCTCGCTTCATGCTAACCGCTAACCCTCGAAAGTGGCTCGCCACCAGCTGCTAATCACAGTCTAGACAGCGACAAAGAGGCGGTGGCGTGGTTGAAATGATGCGTTGTAAAATTGCTAATTTATATGGTGTTATTTAAAATATTTTTGTATATCGTAATCGTTGTAATCATTACAAGCTGTTAGACATTGAGATTAAAGGTCTTTCTGCTCCTTGACCTGATATTTACTCAAAGGAAATCAGAGATTGTGTTCCAGTTTCAGAAGAAACCTATAATTAATTAATTTATGTTTCAAATGAAGCTAAGTTCAAACTGTTTTTCTTAATTGTGCTATGTTCTCCGTAAGAATAAAAACTTCTTCCTGTTGTTTGAAACGGAGGCGTCTCCAGTTGTAAAGAAACCAGAATGCAGTAATTAGATGAAGCACTAAAAGGAGTCTGGACCACAGACGTCTTTAGACCACCAGGAGCTTTTGCTCCATCTTTCTTTGGACTATAAAGATTATAGATTATTATAAAGATTAGGATTTATAAATGTTTGCACAGAGCCGATATTCCTCGCAGCATTCAGGGCGTTCGTCTGTTCTTACCCTGCTGCTGGGCGTTGAGCAGCGACGGGTCAACAGCAGGAACCGACCGGCCTGCAGGCGTCGGTTTTGCAGCTTCGCCTGGACAACAGCAAGAAGGAAAAAAAAACAACAATAAATAATCTCAACGTAACGAGACGGTTTAATGCACTGGATTTTATTTAGATGCAGCAGAGTAAAGGCGACTGAAACAAAAGCACGGCGACATTTTCAGATTTTTTTTTCTCCAAACATTTTGACGTAAATCATGTTTCTTCTTCTAAATGACAACATTCAGTCGGTCTATAACGTTAAATCACAAGAAAATACAAGTTTGTGGTTAAAACTATGTAAAAGTTAAAGCGGTGTGAATAATCTGGCTGTTTTTTACTACTTTGAATTTAATAAAGTCTCCTACTATATAATAATATGTGCACTGCAAAAAGAGAACTGAGAATAAGTAACATTTTTTTTAAATGAATGTATTTGCCCTTGATTTGAGCAGGTAAATAAGATTATCTGCCAATGGAATGAGTATTTTTCCCCCTTAAATAAGATAATTAGACATACTGCACTTGAAATAAGATGATGGAGATGAATTGTTCCTATTTTAAGTGCACAAATCTTATTCCATTGGCAAATAGTCCTATTTACCTGCTAAAATCAAGGAAAAATACTTTCATTTGAAGAAGAATGTTCTTATTTTTTGACCAGAATCAATGATTTCTTTCTTAATAGTCCAGACTGAGTGATCGACGGCTCAGCTGAGCTTTTAAGGTTACAGAAAACGCAGCTCCAGCCAACGTCCTGGAGGCCAACATGCTGACGGCCTGATATCTGATGACATACAGGGCAGTTAATGGCAGAGCTGATAACTGAACTGGTCTCCAGCACCGTGTCTGACAGCCGGTACGACGTGTTTTATGCAGAAATGTCTTTACTACATCTCTGCTCTGATCTCGTCTCTCTAAAAGAACATTAACCCTCAGGTCTTGGAGCCATTTCAGGTCCAGCTTTGCTAACTGAAGCTGTGCCACCATTTAATTTTGGGAGAGAAGACACGTTCTCCTTTAGCCTTTCCAACCAAGCTATACAGGATTTGTTCTGGACTTGAACATTTAACCAGCCACTGTTGGCCCGTAGAGTCTGTCCGTATTTTCAGTTCTCTGAGCGTCGCTCTGGTCTTTGGGTGAATTTGCTGGAACATCCGCTGCTGGGAAGCGATTTTAAACGTTTCCAACGTATAGACGCTCTTTCTCACTTTACAATGATAGACTTAATGTAGTTTGGAAAAGGCCTAATAACCCCTCCCAGACTGCTGCTCAATGATTAGTGCTGATATCTTGCCACACTGGCATTGTGTTTAACAGTTTTTCACTTTAAGTGAAAAACAACTACTGCACTGCAAAAACGGAACTAAAAATAAGTAAAATGTTCTTAAAATCAGTGCATTTGTCCTTGATTTGAGCAGGTAAATGAGATGATTTGCCTATGGAATAAGAATTTTGCACTTAAAATAGGAACAACCCGTCTCCATCATCTTATTTCAAGTGCAGGATGTCTAATTATTTTATTTTAGGGGTCAAAATACTCATTCCATTGGCAGATAATCTTATTTACCTGCTCAAATCAAGGACAAATACACTAACTCTAAGAACATTTTACTTATTTTTAGATCCGTTTTTGCAGTGTGTATTTTTCGGACTATAAATCACACTTTTTTTATAGGTTGGCCGATCCTACGACTTATATGCAGGTGTGACTTGTATATCAAATTTAAATGGTAACTCATACTGACCAACATGAACCAAGGAGTAAACGTTACCGTCTATAGCCACTAGAGGGCGATCTAGGCTTGTGAGAACTATCCTGCTCCTGTAACACTTAAAAATTAATTGAAACATTAACTTCTAGACAACAAAGTCTGCACACATGTACATATGTTGTTTCACTGTTTCAGTTACTGAAACTGTTACTGAGCTGTAAGTAAAGCTAATAGCAGCTAGCGCTAGCTAACAGCTCTGTTGTCCGGGCGTTTTACAACTTCACTGATGGACGTGAGATTTATGTTGCTCTGAAACATCCGTGTCGTACTGTTAGCTTAGCATGTAGCACTGTTAGCTCACGGTCTGATTTCAGCGTAATTTTGACAACTTTCAGCGTAGCGGCTCGTTATGATGAAATGCGCTGGATCAAACCTGCTGGTTGTTGTGGTAATTTACTCCATTCATCCTCCCCGGTATGTTCTATGTTATCCAGCCGGTTGTGGATGCAGCTGTGTAATTTAATAAATTGGTTTACCAGATTAAATGTCAGTATTTAGTCTTGGATTGTGTGAATCAAATGTCTAAATAAGTGAGTATAGTCCTGTGTGACAGTTTTTCCTCTTTATGATGCATTTTTTGATTGATGCGACATATTCTGGAGTGATTTATAGTCCAAAAAAGAAAAACTGAGCAATCGTTTTTTCTAGTACTGACTTTTTTCTTCTAAAGAAATGCATGAGCAGATACTCTGTCCTTTTCGAGACTCTTTTTACCATCAGTCACATTTTCATAAGGGAAAAAAACACCTTGTCTGTCGGCACTTAGTTTGATTGGAGGAGCTCCACGTTCAACTTCTGACACTCTTTAATCTTAATCAACCCCTTTTTCTGCAGACATGTTTGAAGCCATGCCAGCCAGATAATAACTCAACAAAGTGAGAGTGTTTGCACTTCTCCTGCCAGCTCACTGTGCAGAACATTGTTCTCGTTATCTAAACTTGACGTCAAATTCTCTTTAACAGGAAGATAAATAAAGCTTCCTTTCTCACGTCTGCCATCACACTCTAACGATAATTAGTATGCTGTGGTTGCTGTTGTCTGGATTGAGGTAAAATATACAGTTTTCTAATTTAATTTGTACATCTGATAATTGCACTTCAACCACTTAAACACTGCAAAAACGGATCTAAAAATGAGTAAAATGTTATTAAAATTTGTGTTTTGTCCTAGATTTGAGCAGGTAAATAAGCTGATCTGCCAATGGAATGAGTATTTTTACCCCTAAAATAAGATAATTAGACATCCTGCACTTGAAATATGACAATGGAGATGAATTCTTCCTATTTTAAGTGCAAAAATCTCATTCTATTGGTAGATCATTTTATTTACCTGCTAAAATCAAGAAAAAATACACTTATTTTAAGAACATTTTACTTATTTTTAATTCAGTTTTTGTGGTGAACTATTTTTATCTGTCAGGTTTACTTGTTGTTCATCACTTTGGTCAAATGTGTGTTGCTTTTATTTACTTAACTAAATATGCTGTTGTATTTTTGACTGTAAAGAAAATGCTTCAAGAAATTCAGAAATCAAGAAAAGAACCATCAGATGACCAGAGAATCACTCTGACCAGCCAAAAACTCTTTAGGAATCAACTTATTGAACCCGTATTTCATGTCTGCAAAAGTTACTTTTGGGATTATTCACAGACTTAACTAAATATTTGCCAGTTTTACCAGACTTTCTATTTGAAGCTGACTTTAACTTTTTAGCTAAAAGTTATTTATTAATCTTACTTTTAGCCTTATTAACCCTAAATTAAAGAGTCTTTATTTAATTTGTGTGGTCAATAAAATACTCATGTTGTCCTTTTTGCTTTAATTTATTCCCAAACATTTCCTCTTCTGTTTGTTAAGGTGAAACGTTTCCGGTTTCCTGCAATGAAACCTCCCAGTAATTACCGCAGACAGATTTTATGGGTTTTACACGTTTCGTACACTGCAAAAAAGAACTAGAAATAAGTAAAATATTCTTTAAAATGAATGTATTTGTCTTTTATTTGAGCAGGTAAATAAGATGATTTGCCAATGGAATAAGATGTTTGCACTTAAAATAGGAACAATTCATCTTCATCATCTTCTTTCAAGTGCAGGATGTCTAATTATCTTATTTTAGGGGTCAAAATACTTATTCCATTGGCAGATAATATTATTTACCTGCTCAAATCAAGGATAAATAAACATTTTACTTATTTTTAGATCCGTTTTTGCAGTATAGAGCAAAGAATGAAGCACTGGGGCGTTAACAGCGGGCGTTTGTGTCGCACCTGAAGGAGCGGGCAGCTCGGCCGGAGTGTTGGCGGGTGCGTGGGCCCCAGGTGGGATCTGGATGTTGTTGTAGTTTGAGGAGGCAGGAGGGCCCGTTGGACCCGGAGCGAAGCCGATGCCTGGAGCTTCATTCGAATTCTGGTCCTGAGAAGGAAGGTCCGTCCTGAAGGAGCCCCCGTGTGAGAAACTCTGTCCTGAGAAACCTTCAGCTCCAAACTCATCTGAAAGGCAGAAGGAAAGCACACGGCGCTCGTTTTAAACGGGTTTTATAATTTACAGAACGTCTGTAGAACTTCCCAGCTTTGCCAATAGCTCTAATATTGATCTGCTTTGACTTTCCACTGGTCAGAAGTCCTTCTTTTACATTTATTCTTTCAACCACAGCAACTCACTGTTCCTTTTAAAAACAGCAGGATCGGAGCGCTGCTTCCAAAGGATTCAGTTTAAGTGGGTTAATTAACCTCTGGGGAGCAGTATGCTGTGTTTAACACACATTCTGGCTCCCACTCCCTCCACCACACAAATATACCACTGGTGGTTACAGAAAGACCATTGTCTCCCCGCAGCTCCACTCTGACTTTCCATTGGCTGGGGAAGGGACGTGTTGAGCAAGAGGAAAGGAATGGATGGAGGGTGGAGGTGAGGGGGGGAGAGAGAAAGGAAACAGCTTCCACTGCTGAGCTGCAGCAACAGAAACAACGTGTTGTCGGTTCTGGTTACTGCAGGAGCATTTGTGTTCTAGCAACACGTTGCATTTCCTGCAGAGTCCGTCTATGAGTTTCCTCCTGGTTGTCCAGCAGAGAAACGTCGTCGTCACTGAGCTATTTTTAGTAAGAGCTCATCGTATGGCGAGAAGCATGGGAAGATCTACGCTACATTCGTCCCCCTTTAAGAAAAAAAAACAAACACCTGAAAGCCAACTACTAAAACTTATTTTCTGTTTTCAGCTCCAACGTTAACATTTTATTCCCCACCCCATGGTGACACTGCTCATTTAAAAGAGTAGCTGCACCTTAAACTTTCTCAGCTTGTTCATTCAGTTTCTAATAGCAACTTTCTTCAACAGAAGATACCAAAAGTTTTCCTCAGTTTTCAGGTAGAAACTGTCTAAAATGTGACTGAATGACCGACTGAATTGGCCAGGTGTACAGGCAGATGGATGATGGATAGAGAAGTTTCACATTATTTATTTATTAATTTCAATTAGGACAATTCATCAACATGTCAGCGTAAATATGCCAGAGTAAGCACGATGGCTAATTTGCATCCGCTGTCCTAAGGCAGGTAAGAACGGTGAACTTTAAACAAGACGGGCGAGAACAGAGTGGACACAAACAGATGAGATGGCAATAACATAAAATCACAATAAAATCAGGTTAACAGGCCCGAGGAAACAGATCGGTTCACCTGTGAACACATGACTGGTTAGTTTCAACCAATTTGTTCCTACGCCGCTGAACATTTAAGTCTCCTATGGTGTTTTTTATAGTAATGTGTTTTTTTTTTGCTTGTAAAATCTGTTAGAGGAGGAGGAGACGGTCCATTTAAAACTTTAAAAACAAGGCACGCATCCAAAAATATCCAATGACGTTCAAAGTCTGAAATGTTTTACTTAAAATGTTACAATAATGATGAGGTAAAGGCTTTTTGTCAAGAACTTTCAGAGTTTTCTTGAAGAGAGACTGTAGGGGTCTCAGAATGGCCTCTGAAGTGTGAGGCCATGTAGTATAGCAGTAGTTTATTTGGCTAAATATCATGGCATGCATTTAGGTGATTCAGAAGTTCAACATATGGATGGATCACTAAATGGAAGAATGGACAGAAGATTTATTGGCTGAATGGGTGGACAGACAAATGGACATATTAATGGTTGAACATGTGGACGGATGGATGATAAATCAGATTAATCCCTGAAACAACAATGTAACAGAGTAAAAATATAATCTGCAGCTCAAACATCAACCCTTTTCAAGCATGTATGATGATTTAAATTGAAAAAGACGGTTTGAACAGCTGCATTATCGCTGGTTTTCCCTTATCCTTAAGACTAAAATGTAGTACAGACCACTTTAAAACGAGGCGCCGGGTCAAATTAACCTCCAACAGACCCAAGCAGAAATTAATTCTTTTTGAAAAGCCCATCGGGAGACGGGAAAGTAATAAGATTTTTCTGGGGAAATCATTTGAATATAAATCAAAGTGTTTTACCAGAAATAGTTTTTTCAGGGAGGAAAGGGTCACCTGTTGGTTAAAGTAGATTATTTAACACTAAAAGTTAAAAAGCCCGTTAGATTTGCAGGAGTTTAGAGAGGATGATTGCTCTGAGTTTAATTTAATTATAAACACTATGAGCATCAGAATAGAGTCAAATCCTTATTTCTTAGTTGGCTTTACTATAATAAACTTGGTTGGATTAGTTTATTGAGTGGATTGTTGGTTGATGAGCTCTGAGGAAATAGTTGTTTTTTTAAATCAAAATCAGAAACGCCAAGTAAACAAAAGTAGAAAATAATGAATTATTGTTGGTCTGAAAAAGAGTCTCAGAGGTTTTTCTTAGTAAAAGAAAGCTGTAGACTTCTGCCTGACTGAACACTCAGCCATAGATCAGGCAGATAATGTTAACATCAGCTATACATTAGTGGTAGGGGTGTTTTCTCCCTTTCTGCGCAGCTCAGGGTTCCACAAGCTGACGTCATCGTAATCTCGCATGTTTTGGGGTCAAAAACACCCAGATGTGTTCGAAGTGAGTGGGTGTGGGCCAGCAGATGGACGTTATTTCAGGGAGGAATTTCTCAACGTGATTTCACCGCCTTTAAAAAGGATGTGTGACGTTTCCTCCATCAGGGAGGGAAACGTATTTCAGTCCATAGGTGCTCATGTCAAAACAAACACTGGGTTCTGCTCCTGAGAGGCTTGAGCACAATATCAAACCCTGAAAATTAAATCTGAACGTAGCTCCAGATGTTAGAGACCCGTGGGGGTGGGGTTGGGGGGGGGCTGTGAGGTCATCGGGGTCCGGGGATGACTCAATGGTTAAAATGCTTTACAGTCACAATGAAAACAACAGAATGCTAATCTGTTCACACTTCACCCATCCCAGATGATTCAGACTCCTGAATCATTCTGCTCCATCTGGCTCTGCTCTCATCTGATCAGAACTCAAACAGGCCGCCGTGCACGGTTACTCAGATCTCAACACTTTCTGTGATAACATGCACAGAACCTTCAACAACCCCTCAGGCTGCCGTCGGCTCCTAAGAAACCCGGGACTGACCAGGGAGAGGCGTCACGGATCAGCAGGACCCAATGAATCAATCGGTAGTGGAGGAATCCAGGAAAACAGGAGAAACACAAACGGTGGCTGAAGCATCCTGGCCTTTTTGGTTTGACACACAGAAAGGGAGGTAAAAGTTTAAATCCTGAATCAAAGAAGATAAAAACCCTTTTTGTATCAAATCTGGGATGTTTGGGCTCGTTAGGCTTGGGTTTGCAGGATTTGCTGGTTGATTGGGTTGGGTTGACTGCTTAGTTTGTTATTGCTTATTCAAAAAGCTTACATCTAAAATGTGACTTTTTTTTAACCTACATGATCTGACTACTGAAAAAAATTAATGATCTCCGTCAATTAACATAACTGAGAGGCATTCTGGGGCTAGATGTGCTATTTTGTTATTAGATCATAATAAAACGCTAAATGTTGAACTGCTGAACTACAACCCATAAACTCTGCACAACATTTGCATATTTGCCCATTTTGCATCATTGCATTCTCCATCTAGCAGTACAAATGCTGCCAAACTCTTAGTTTCTAAATGCATTCTTGCACAAATGCCCTTTGCACAAAAATTCTGCACAAACAAATGGTTTAAAAAATACTCACCTGTACACTGTGACTTCTCCTGCATTGTCTACATTTAAATTGTTTACTTTTAAATCACTGCTGCACCTCATACTGCAATTTAATTTTTACTGCAATTTTTCAAGCTGTGTGCAACTAAATTTCGTTCTGTACGCACTCTGTGCATACAAAATGACAAATAAAGTTGTCTAAGTCTAAGTCTAAATGGACAATAAAAACATGATTTAGGTGTGCTAATACATGCTAGTGTGTTATAGCATAATTTTTTTTGACAAATTCAAATGTGAAGATTGGCCTAAAACCTTGAATATACAGTCTGGTTTTTCCAGTTAAAGTTTGTGGAAACATTGCAAGTAGTTCAACGAGTAGGTCCAAACCAGTTTTCTATGTTTCTAGAGTCAGACTTCATCAAGATCAAGTCTGAGTTTCATATCAACCTGAAGTCAATTTGGAAAAACCTCTTTCAGAGTGAAGGAAACTATTAATACGCTTTGATTGGTCAAACAAACAACAACATCAAAGGTTTATAACTTTCCTCCCCAATGATGCTTTCCTGGGCCCTCGCCATGTTCTGTAGGTAAGCAGCAACAACCATATATCAAAAAGCCAGCTTTTAGTTATTATTAACAATTTCACAACTTTTTTTAACCACCTTTTAGTGTGACCTCACAATTAAATAATGACCAGACTTGCTTTATAGACAACACTAAAGATAAAATAGCTTCAATAATGGGACTGAATAAGCACCTGGACACTTTTATAACAGTGGGTGTGTCTGTGTACAGAATTAACTACCAAACTGAAACTCTTTTAAACTTTAATCGGGAGTTGATACGGACCTGCCGTCATTCGAAGGACCTGCGGTTAACCCAAAATAAGGTTACACTGCCCTAGTGGGCTTTGTGCTGACATTTTCTCAAAACAAACAGGTTAAAACGCATCAGAGGGTTGAATTGTTAAAGGAATCAGTCAGGAGAAGGCTACAAAAAAAATTATTTCTAAGAAATTGGAAATAAAATGAAACAGAGAGGCCAGTCAACAACTGCAGCACTGACATTACCAGCAGCTTTAAAGTTGATGAAAAGGCCTAAAGCAACAATAAAGGAGCTGCAGAATTGACAACAATCATCTTACCTCTGGACTGCGGGGCAGAGTGGTGAGACAGATGCATTTAGTTATGAAGGAAATTCTCTAAACCTGGCTAAATTTGGCAAAAACACAATAGGAGTAATCTAAAAGCACTTGGGAAAGTGTGTTATTATTGGGAAAAACACCTAAAGGACACCATACCCAACAATGACCGTTTTACAGCTGAAGATGGGGCCTTCGTCAAGGTAAGGGAAATATTACCAAACCCAAAACACCAGCCTATGCTGGCAAAAAGTGGAAGAGCAAGAGGATTTTCATCTTTCAGCAGCACAGCGACCCAAAGCATATTCCCAAATAACCAGAACTGAAAATCGGCCTGAACACAGCGATGCACCAGAAATGCTTCTGCAGTCCAACAGAAGCCGATCCAGTCCAACCCAAAATAGACAGAGAGCTGTAATTAGCTTAAAAAAGTGCTTCGACACAGTATTAGATTAGTTTTGTGTTCAGTTAAAGGAATTGGTAAATGTTCTAAATATTAAGTTTTGAAAAAGGATGTTTTTGTGTCCAATAACAACCTTTAAGTTCATCTATATGAACAGATTTGTGACCAAGTCTCTCAACAGTTAAATAATAGGAATAATCATTCAAAATCTCCGGCCCGTTTTTTGCTCACCAAATGCTGCCCAAACAGTAATTTAAAAGGTTGTTCTCGGCATGTTTTCTCATACGAGCTCAAACAAAGGGGTTCCCTGAGCCTTTCTTTCTCTAAAAGGTTAAGTTTTATACTGTAAACCTGCTTCATGGTGAAGGCGGCAAAGGTCAGAGCCTTCAAGTTGATTTGGGTTAAAAATAGACGATATATCAGCGTATTCCAGATCTAAAATAGATAGGTGGAGGTCCAGTATAACCTGAGAACATGTGGACCTATATGAAACGACACGTTTCTGAAAAAGCGTTGTTTTAGGTGAAAAGCAGAAAGTGTCTGTGAGAAGGAACGACGTGACTAATCTACTCCTCACACACGGCTAAGCTTTCCAAGTCTGCACCTCTGACCGCGGGGCTTCCCGGCACCTTCTGAGAGCTGATAACCAGAACAATACCGAGCGCGACTGAACTCACACAAACTCAGATAAAAACACACAGATTAAGCCCCCGCCAACAAAGGAAGCTGGCCTCTGTGTTTTTTAGAGAAATTAGGCTGGGAGTCTGTGATGAGGAGGAACAGGACCGTATCAGAAGGCCTCACCTGCTTCCTCGTCTCCATCCATGCCGATGGGCCCCGACTGGGGCGTCTCGCCGTTCTTCAGGCAGTTGTGGATGTAGGTGGCCTTCCAGCGGGCGTACTTCTGGTGCCGCATATTCTGGATGGGATTAAAAAAATAAATAAAAAAAATCAATTTTGGAGGTCGGTTTGAGGACAGAAAATGTTAAATCAAGGCGTAAATGTTGATTTCTGAGGGATAAACCCAACATCCTGAGTTTGGGTCAGTAGTTAGAGCTGCTTTTAAGTACTTTATAGAAACTTGGAATTATTTCAATAAAATTTTATTTATATAGCGCCAATTCATGTCATCTCAAGGCTCTTTCCAAAGTCAGCTTCCATCAGATCCTCCAGGTTGGTCAGAAAGTTTCCTCTCATTTGTAATATACCTGTTAAAACTAAAATGTATGTATTTATTTTTCCATGTTTCCTGTGCTAAAATCTGTCAAGAAACAACTTAAACTGTGATTGTGGCTCATCAATGGGACCCTAACACAACTCCACACCATTTTAACTATAGACCAGTTAACTTTTCTATTACACTGCCGGCTAACTTTGATGGGTGAAATGTACCGGTGAAGTAAATTAGTGATGAGCTTCAACTTAGTACCATTAAATGCTGAAATTATATCTGCACTGAATTGTATGATTTCAAATTTCAATTCATGATTAGAAAATGTTATGTTTACAGAAAAATATATGTATCAATTTGATAGGTTTTCAGTTTCATGTCTTATATAACTGCTCATTACTGATTTCTGTAATGCATTGTGACATTTTTGGCCCTCGTCAGGCTGGTATTTAAAATGAGAAACTCTGATCACTTTGCTTTGTAACCTAAAGATTAACTGTTGACAAGTCAGTTTATTATTCTAGAGATTAAAGTAACTAAAACGCTTCTGGTGGAGATCTGGGAAAAAAAAAAAGAAAAAAAAAAAAGAAAAAAAAGAAAGAAAGTTTCCTCTCTAAGGAAACCCAGCAGGTTGCATCAAGTCTCTCCAAGCAGCATTCACTCCTCCTGAAAGAGCGTAGAGCCACAGTGGACAGTCGTCTGCATTGTTGATGGCTTTGCAGCAATCCCTCATACTGAGCATGCATGAAGCGACAGTGGAGAGGAAAACTCCCCTTTAACAGGGAGGAGAACCTCCAGCAGAACCAGAACCAGGCTCAGTGTGAACGCTCATCTTTGCAGCAATCTCTCATACTGAGCATGCACGTCATGTTTTCTTAATTCTCTTATCTTTGTTGTTAACTAGCAGCATAAAAAATAAAAAATGTGTACATTTAAGTAACTAAAAGTGTCTTCAGCTGCTTTTTAAAACGGAGAGACAGGGGCAGGGCGTTCCTACAGCTTGGAAGGAAGGGTCCTATCGAGCTTTAAATCGGGTCTTAGGAACCTTTTTTTGGCCTGAGGACCGGAGAGTGCGACCAGAGGAGTCAGAGATTAAAAGGTCTAAGATGCATTGGGGGGCCTGTCCAGTAAAAGCTCTAAATTTTAAAATCAATTGTAAATTTGACAGGTAGCCATTGTAAAGAGGCTAAAACCGGTGTGATGTGAGTCCTTCTGTTTGTTCCTGTTTAAAAGTCTTGCTGCAGCGTTCTGGACTGCCTGAAGACGAGTGACTGCTGGTTTGTTGAAAACAAATAAAAGTTACAATAATCTAAACAAGAGGAAATAAAAGCATGAATAATCATCTCCAGGTCCGATTTGAAAATGGTTGCCCTCAATTTAGAAGAATAAAAACATCATGTAAGAAGCCCTTTTTCAATTATGAAATAAATACGGCAGGAGCAGAACAAACGGTCCGACTTCTAAAATTCTGTCTTCTAACGCACGTCCACCTTCTTTCTTTTTCTTAACCTTAATTTAAAAGCCATGTCTTACATCATAAAGTTAGTTTCAGCACAGAGCACTACGAAACCCTGGTCACCACCAAAGTCTGGTCTATAAATCTCTCCTCTACCCTTATTATCAGAGGGACAGAAAGAGTGTTTGGGTACACGGGTAACATAAGTTAGTTGTTTTAAGCTTTTATTGAATCCTCGTTAGCTTCCTTACCAAGAACAAAATACTCTTAAAAATACCCTACAAGGGGAGAACTATCACTGCTGTTCAGGTCTTTAGGGTCCTCTAAACTCTTTACTATGTTAAGCTGGTAATTAATATAAGGATAACTCTCATCCTACCAATTAACGGGAAGGTGAGCTAATTGCTTACTCTTTAGACTTGGGCCTGATGGACAAATGGTTTGACGGAAGGATAAAGGCATAAAATGAGGGATAGAGGAACTTGGACGGATGGAGAGGACGGTCATAGAGTTGGACTGAAGGGCGGTGAGAGAGATTGGTAGAAGGACAGTAGGAGGGATGGGTCAAAGAAGAATGGTCGGAGATGGATCCACGGAGGATGAGAGAACGGTCGGAGAGATAGAGTGAAGAACGGCGGCAGAGATGAATTGAAAGACAGTTGAGACATGGATGAAAGAACGGTCACAGAGGTAGAGTCAAGGACGGTCGGAGGGACGGACGAAAAGAAGAGTGGAGGAATGGATGGACGAACAGTCAGAGAGAGTAAAGGACG